>NC_041380.1:439033027-439053501 GCF_002162155.2 Triticum dicoccoides
TGAAGATCTTGCCGGTGGGGACCGCTTCGATCTTTGCTCCGGTCGCCGGAGCGCTGCAGTCAGCGTGCTGCAGCCAGAGCTCGAAAGGCCCCCTCGGCGGCATCACGTCGGAGAAGAACCGCGGGAAGTGGATCCAGGAGCTTGGAGGCATCGGCGCCCATAGCACCAACTCACGCGAAGAGTCCGCTGCGTGGACGGCACGCGTCGCCGTGGCGCGGTGACCCCGGATGCAGTGTGGGCGGCGCTGCTCACCACTTCGTCCTCCCGACCCTTTGGCTTGGGCGTACAGGGGTAGGGGGTACCCCGGTGGAGGCCGCTCGCACCTAGGCCTCATCATCACTTGCATCGCTGCTTCGTCACGACGATGGATCGACCTCTTCTTCGGCGGGAGTGGCTCCGGGACATCCCGGGGGGCTTTCCCCTTCTCTTCGGTGGAGAACCTTCTGATAGGCGCCATTGGAGTAAGCAGTAGAGCAAGGAGGAAGAAGCAAGCAAGTGAGGAACAAATGGGCGACGGGGGCTCCGCCCCCCTCTCCCTTTATAGTGGAAGAAGGCTAACCGGCACCTCCCACAATCGCAGGTATTGATGGTTTCCCTTGCATGTCGCAGGGACTTGTCAAGTCGTGGAGTTGCCGAGGCAACATGGGGAAGCGAAGACGCCCACGTCCAATCAACTGCCATGCGTCGACCGAGGCCGCAGGCTTTTGGGGGACGTGGTGCTCCGAACTTGACCCTTGGCTTCGCCGCGAAGCCAAGCCCGCGCGCACCTTGGGCCCGGGGGCTACTGTCGGTGTTCTGGGAATGGGGGTCCCCAGACCTGCCTGCCTGCGGCCCATGGCGTAGCTAAGCCAGCAGGCCGTATGACCCATCTTCATCAACAAAGCCTCCAAGACCCTCACGAGGGTCCAAGCCTCACGAGGCGGACGATGCAAGACCTCCTCTAGAGTGGCCTAGCTAGGCAGGCTCACGAGGAGCGGAGATATCAAGGCGAGGCGAACCTCATGAGACTCTCGTGACGTGAGCCATGACGATCGACACCAAGCGGGCGCGAGCGTGCGTAGCGTCCTTGTTTCCTCTTTGGTGCAAAGGAGGCAAGCGCGGCCGCGGGGTACCGAGGCCTTAGGCAAAGGTTGCCATTTCGGTGCAACAAGACCAAGACCTGGAGGACGGCAAGGCAGAGGTCATTGTGGAGCCCAAGATGGCGTCACCACCAGAGCTTTGTGCAGGCAAAGACTACTTTTGTTAGGATAGCTTGTACTAGTTGTCCCCCTTTAAATTTGCCTACCATTGTTGGCTCCCCTGCCGCTCGATATTTGGGTAGAGGACCAGGGCCTCTATAAATAGGACTAGCCACCACCATAGGAGGGGATCGAATCCTCGCACTACAAGTTCATACGCACAAGAACACCTCAACCTCAGGAGGCTGTTCTTCCCTTGTACTGTTCATCATCAGCCTAAGAGCCAATCCACCACCACACTGGAGTAGGGTATTACACCACAACGGTGGCCCAAACCAGTATAAACCCTGTGTCTTTTTGTGTTGTGAGTTCGTCGAGTTCGTCCGCAAGATCTTAGCGAGCTAGAGCGTAGATTGGTAGAAGGGAAAGACTTCGCACGTACCCCAATGTTCAAACCTTAAGGGTTAGCAGGAACCCCACATCCGACGGAAGTTCCCTGCAGCAAGTACACAATCCTAAGCCTGTACACGTTGCGCCACCCCCTCAATGGGTCACACCTCAAACGCACCAACAACATTACGAACCTGCTCCAGACCAAAAATGGATGACACCCGAAACACATGGAGGCTTTCGAGATGCTGGGTCACAGCCCTATCCACACAACTTTGTGCCTCCACCTAATTGGGTGACGCCAGAAATCCCCTGCTGATTCTTTGTATCCACCAACAGACTCCCAAGCACGCTGATGGAGAAAGGGGTTAGCTCAAGTCCTGCGTGTAACTCTGGAGGTTATCCTAGTGTGCCTCGTTAATGCCAAAGGGAAGCAACTAAACCGTATCCCAGGACAAATCCAACAGGAACACACACATGGAGGACAGTGCTCTGCACACTACCACCGTTGGATGCTGCTGCTGCTACAAATGAGAATTGTACGATACATAAGGTAGATGGATTGCTTCGCAAAACAAAAGAGCAAACCAAAACCAGGATCACAATACCTCCACAACCACCTCAAGACAAAAGAACGCAAACAAGAGAGAGGCCATCTTCATCCCTCCTTCCTCCTCGTGATCCACTCCTGCATCCTGCTATGATTACTCCGCCGTGTCCCATCCCAGAGGGACAACAGCAGACTCCGGTGGAGTTGAGATCATACACACATAAGTGAAACAAATATTTAGGTATTTATATATGCATCTTGTATTATCTACAAATTTTCTACTTCCTCCGGGATAACAAGTTCATAAACTGCATTTTAACATGCCGTTTGGATTATTTTTCTTTTTCTGCAGATCCCGGATCTCCCGAATTATCTAATACCAAGACTAAAGATGCGATTCCAAAATGTATAGAAAGCAAGGGAATTTTATAACAGATACGCCAGACACGCTGGTTTTGGAATCAGGAAGACAGGGGGAATGACAACCACAAGTATTTTGTTTGCGCATTCGAAGGGAAACACACAACTTCTGTTTCAGAGGCTAACAGGAAGCGAAACAAAACATCACAGAGGACAGGCTGCAATGCAAGAATG
Organism: Triticum dicoccoides; assembly: GCF_002162155.2. NCBI lineage: Eukaryota > Viridiplantae > Streptophyta > Magnoliopsida > Poales > Poaceae > Triticum > Triticum dicoccoides. The sequence continues at coordinate 439,035,740 of NC_041380.1, forward strand.
AGGGTGAAGGTGCAGGAGGATAACACAAGTGTGGCAGTGGACATTGAGTACAATCATATTCACTAACTCATGCAAACTGATGACATGCTGGTATTCTTGCACTCACACAAGAATTATGACCCCACTATTCTGGAGTACGTAAAGCTCCTGCAGTACCATGATGTCAAGCATACAAAAATCATGTCCATGCTATCAGAAAATGAAGATGGAAGCTAGTTCTTAAGCATGACCGAACAAGACCTACTAAACCAGTAAGTATTCAAGAATGCAAATACTGCAAATGTACATAGCATCCTAAGTCACCACCTTTTGCTAGCAAAAATAACAAATGCATGTTTGCATATAATTTGTAGGAAAGCCATGAATGCAAAGAAAGATGATTTGGATGATGTATTGAAACTTGTATCATTCTTCAAAGACATGAAGGCAATCAATGATGAGTTTTTCTAGGACATACAAGTAGACAAGGACAAGTCAATTAAAAACATTTTCTGGTCCTATGCAACCCGCCGAGGAGCGTATCAAGACTTTGGTGATTGCCTAACATTCGACGCAACTTACAAGACCAACAGATTTCATATACCTATGGGAGTGTTTGTTGGAACAAACCATCACTTGCAGTCAACGATATTTGTTGTTGCCCTGATCAGAGACAAAGATGAAAAGTCATTCAAGTGGTTATTCGATACATTTGTACGGTGCATGAACAACAAGCACTCAACTTGCATTCTAACATGTGAGTTCAAAAAAACTCTACAAGTTTCATCATCTTTTCGGTCTATGGGTCTGTATTGGGTACATTGGTTTTAGCTGAAAATAATGTAAAGCAAGTAGTTCAACCACTGTTAGCACAGAAGTCCAACAAAATAGTATAAGAAGCAAAATTATATGTCACATGTTTACAAAAAATATAGTTCTGGATGTGAAGTTCAAATAGAGGAACCATAAAATTTCAAGGACACTACTGTAAGAAAAAACATATGAAACATGTTCAGGGAAAATACAGTTATGTATGTGAAGTTCAAGCACTGGTACCACAAAAGTTCAACAACACTGCTGTAAGAAAAAATTGGGTTACATTATTAGTTAGCAATACTGCTACCTTTGAAGTTCAAGTACTTGAGCAACATAAGTTCAACAACACTGTTGTAAGGAAAAAATCTGTGACATTATTAGATAGTCCTACTGCTACCTGTGAAGTTCAAGTACTTGTACATCATAAGTTCACCATCAGTGCAAAAGAAGCAAGTTTTATATTTTAATTTGTCGGTGGGAAACGACACCTATGGAATCACTGGGATCCCTTCTACGGTTGGCGGGCGCGGGGTTGTGCAAAGAGCGGGTCTGGCGATCAGCACAAGGATCGTTTACCCAGGTTCGGGCCGCATAGACGCGTAATACCCTAGTCCTGCTTTGGTGTATATTTGAGTGTTCTTGAATTCTTGAACTAGCTACGGTGTGTCTCTAGTTCCAAAGATCCGAATCCCCCTCCAGTACGCCTCGGGCCTCCTTTTATAGAAAAAGGGGTCGCCATAGTGGCACACAAGAGGTGGAAAGGTGCATCGCGGCTGAGTCTATCCTCTGGCACCGTCTGACAAACTCATTTAATGCACTGCCGACGTGCCCCTCTTGCTTTATCAGGGACGGCAAAGAAGCTCGTCCCAGCTGTCACCGCCTCGTCTGGCCCCGACGCGCGTCCGAGCTGACAAGGCTGTGTAGCGCCACGTTGGCTGGCTGCTGGGCTGGCGTGATGGCGGAGCCTTCACGAAGATCTGATGCCACCACATAGGTGCTTGCTGAGTTGGTGTGGAGGTCGCACGCTACCACGCAGACGCCTGCCCAACTGGTTGAGCTAGCAGCTGCATGGGAGAGGCGATGGAGTCTTGGCAGACGTGGGCCTATCTACGGCCCCGCAGATGTCCTCGGCATGGGTCTTGCCAGGGGCCCGACAAGGGTCTTGCCGCGGCACCGCGGTCGTCCCCGGCAAGGATCTTGCCGGGGGTCTCGTGGATTTCCTTGGCAAGGATCTCGCCAAGGATCGTCGTCTTCTGGTTCTCATCTGATCTTGCGTATTTATGATCTCCACAAAGATCTGCATGCCACCATGGAGGTGCCTCCCCAGCCTTGGTTCCTAATGTAGTTGATGGTGTTGGAAACCCTAGGGCTCAAGGGTGGCGTGCTCTGCTGGCACCAGGCAAGTTGCCCCGGCAAGGATCTTGTCGGGGCTGCGGAAGCCGCCCCGGCAAGAGTCTTGCCGGGGGAGTCCACCTCGCCCTCTTGCTCTCTTTGCACTCCTGGTCTTGGCGTTGCTCTGGCTGTCTTGTGCTCTGGCATCCCTCCTCTACCCTGCTCAGTGCGGTCGTGGGCGCATCACTGACTGCCTGTGCACAAGTAAAGGGGTGCAAAAGGAGAGCCCCTACTTTTGTACACCGACAGGAGCCCCCAGGCCTGGGCCACACATAAGTGCGACTTGTTGTTGGGCTAGGCCCAGAACAGTGCGCGGGCAGGCGGGGCGGATTTTTACTGCAGTAACTTTTCCGTCCGCTACGCTTCCCCACGACCCGTGTTGAACGCGCGACGTGGGGGGTCATGCGTGGGGCGGTTTCCACACGCATGCGTCACATCATGGTGAAGAGGCGGCTCACGCCTATCGGTGTTCTGGGAACGGGGGTCCCCAGACTTGCCTACCTGCGGCCCATGGCGTGGCCAAGCAGCAGGCCGTACGGCCCATCTTCACCAACAGGGAAACCAAGACTGTCGCGAGGGGCCAAGCCTCGCGAGGCGGACGACACAAGACCTCCTCTGGAGTGGCCTAGCCAGGCAGGCTCACGAGGAGCGGAGATATCAAGGCAGGGCAAACCTCACGAGGCTCTCGTGACGTAAGCCATGACGATCGACACCAGGCGGGTGCCAGCGCGCGTAGCGTCCTTGTTTCCCCTTTGGTGCAAAGGAGGCAAGCACAGCCGCAGAGTACCGAGGCCTCAATCAAATGTTGCCATTTCGGTGCAACAAGACCAAGACCAGGCGGACGACAAGGCGGAGGTCATCATGGAGCCCAAGACGGCGTCACCCCAGAGCCTTTCACAGGCGCATACTACCTTTTGTCAGGATATCTTGTACTAGATGTCCCCCTTCAAATTAGCCTGCCATTGTTGGCTCCCTTCCCTCTCAATATTTGGGAAGAGAACTAGGGCCTCTATAAATAGGACTAGCCACCACCATAGTAGAGGCATCTCATCTTAGCTGGAGGGAATCTACACACCACAAGTTCATACGCACAAGAACACCTCAACCTCGGGAGGTTGTTCTTCCCCTTGTACTGTTCATTATCAGCCCGTGAGGCAATCCACCACCACCACACTAGAGTAGGGTATTACACCACAACGGTGGCCCGAACCAGTATAAACCCTGTGTCTTCCTATGTTGTAAGTTCGTCGAGTTCGTCTGCAAGATCTTAGCAAGCTAGAGCGTGGATCGGTAGGAGGGAAAGGCTTCATGCGCATCCCAGTGTTCGAACCTTAAGGGTTTGCCGGAACCCCACATCCGACATTTGGCGCGCCAGGTAGGGGTACGCCGTAGTTTCCCTTCCGTCGGTTTGTTGCTCCGTCGCTCTGTCGCTTCCATGGCGGACGCTCGCCGTGCTTGAGCTGAGCATCGAGCTGCCCTCGCCGCCCACATCGCTCAGACGGCTCCCGTCGGGGGGCCACCTCGTCACTCTCCGTCCCCCGCCGCCAACGCTGCCACCGGCTTGGCGGGGAACGAGCAGCGGGCATCCTCGCTGCATCCTTCAATGCGGCAGGACGGTCGCACCGCTACTCCATCACTCACCCCTGCTGGTTCTTCATCTCATGCACACCGTGCTCCCATGGAGGCACGGGCCGCGCTCATCGCGGCGAACGAGCTCCTGCGTTACCGCCCCGTCGACGACCTCTATGAGGAGTGGCTCGACCGCGTCGCCGAGCTCGTCCGTGCCGCAGGGGGCTCTCCGCGCCGTCCCACTCCCTGCCTCCCCCTCAACCAGCCGCGGGCGACGGGGCTCATCGCATGCCTCCACTGCCTCGACCTCAAGACGGTGCCTTGGCACCGAGGCGCGCGCCTCCGCGGCGTGATCCACCGCGCCCGGCGCCTGCGCATGAAGAAAGAAGCTGCCAAGAAATCCCGCGGCCGCGAGAAGCTGCACCTGCGCTCCCCGCGCCACCTCGTCAAGACCGCGTGCTGCCTGCAGTGGTGCAGCGCGGACCTCGCCAACACCAAGCTCCGCCTCAAAAGCAGGCCCCGGCGACCACGGCTGGCTGCCGTGCCTTCACCCCTGAACTGCGTAGCTCGCCTGGCCAGGCAAGTTCAAGCCAAATCTACCTCCTCAATACGATGCCACCGCCGACCCCGCGGAGTTCCTGCAGCTCTATGAGTTGAGCATCGAAGCAGCCAATGGCGACGAAAAAGTCATGGCGAACTGGTTTCCCATGGCTCTCAAGGATGGGGCCCGCTCCTGGCTCCCTAACCTGCAGCACGGCTCGATCTCCTCCTGGGATGAGATGCGCGACTGCTTCGTCGCCAAATTCTAGGGCACTCGCGACCGCCCATCGGCTGCGGGCGATCTACGCCACATCAAGCAATAGCTAGGAGAGACCCTCCAGAAGTAAATCCAGCGCTTCAACTACACCCGCCTCAAGATCCCCAAGGTCACGGACAAGGCCTTCATCTCCGCGTTTTCCGACGGTGTCCGCAACGTCAAGATGAAGGAAGAGCTTGCTATCCACAAGGAGCTCTGCACATCTCAGGAGCTGTTCAACCTGGCGACCAAGTGCGCAAGAGCTGAGGATGGGTGCCTCTCTCTCCTTGAGATGCCAGCTGCAGGAGTGGCGGAGAAGAAGGCCAAGGCCAAGGACGTGAAGCACAAAGAGGCAGTAGTGCTTGCAGCGGAGCCCGACACCAAGCGAGGCAGAGATCAGCCCAAGTCGTCCAAGAACGGCCGACTGTTCTGCGCCTTCCACAAACTGAACACCCACAACACCAGTGACTGCCAAGAGCTTAGAGCCATACGGGAAGGATGCTACGGTTGACTCCCCGAGCGGAACGACCGGGGCTACGGCCACGGAGGAGGACGTGGAGGCGGATGCTGGGATGACCGTGGCCCACGCCAGGAGTGGCGCGACCGACCTCGTGAGGACCGTTGGTAGGACCAACCTCGCGAGGACGCCTGGAGGGACCAACCTCGCGAGGGCGCCTGGAGGGACCCGCCTCGTGAGGATCGCCCCCAGGGCAACGCCGGTCTTTCCCCATTGCCGCCACCGATATGGAACGACGAACACCACCAGGACGAGGGGGCGGGGGCTTCCAGGAGCCGTGTGCGATCGCTTGCATCTTGGGAGGTGCTCAGGCCCCAGCCTCTCAGCGCATCTTCAGTAAATTCGCTCGTGAGGTGAACGCGGTGCTCCCCAAGCTCGAGGCCACGCGCCCGCTCAGGTGGTCCCAATGCGCCATCACCTTCGACTCGGCAGACCCGCTCAAGTGCGCAGCCACCGCTGCGCACTCCCTATGCTGTGCTCCTCAGTCATCAGCAATGTGCAAGTCACCAAGACTCTCATCGACGACGGCGCAGGGCTCGACGTCCTATCCGTCGACACGTTTGACAACCTCCAAGTGCCATATCAGCAGCTCCAGCCAACCAAGCCTTTCTCAGGAGTGACTGATGGTTCCACCACACCGATAGGGCAAGTCCACCTGCCTATCACCTTCGAGGAGCGCAAGAACTACCGCACCGAGCTCATCGACTTCGACGTCGCGCACATCCGTCTGCCGTACAATGCCATCCTCGGGTATCTAGCCCTGGCCAAGTTCATGGCAGTCACTCACCACGGTTGCAACATTCTCAAGATGCCAGGAAACGTGGGAATCATCACGGTCCCATGTGAAGAAAGGGATGCGGTGTGCTCCCTTGAGCGCGCCTTTCAAGCCGCAGCAATCGACAACCCTGATAGCAGAAGTGAAGGCCTTCCGGAGACCATCCCCAAGAAGTTGTCGCGCCGCGCAGGACCCCAAGAAGATGGCGGCGTGTCAGGAGCCTCGTCACGATCAGCGCCCGCTCCAGCGGCGCCACCCTCCACCGCATAGGAAAGCGCGCTCGGTGCCCTCCTCGGGCAGGAATCGGGGGCTCTCTTATGAAGGGCCTCGGTCCTTGTCAACCTCACGAGGGAGGCGCTTGGGCACTACATGGAAGTGTGCTTCATGGCACACTTTCCTCAGGAGAGCATAGGGCAAGGAGTGCCCACCGCTCAGGAGTTCATCACTGAGTCCACCCAGGAACTGCAAGAAGCAAGAGCCATGCGCGGCCACAGCCGCTCACAAGGCGCATCCCCCCATCAATGCGAGGGTGCTGAGCTGCGCGCCTGCGTTGACGTCCCGGGGCTCAACAGGGCCGCATCTCAGGAACGCTTCTGGCCATCACGTGCGGGCCGCTGTGAGGGTCCGCCGCACAGCTACGTTCGCATGCCCTTCAGCCAGCCGAGCGTGGCGTCGACCTATCAACGCAACGTGCGGCAAGTCCTGGCGGCTCAGGAGGCCAGGTTCCACGCCGTTCTGGAGGAAGTGGGGACGGTCTTCAGGAAACCTCCTGAGCCCCCAAAGCTTCCCGAGGCTCAGGGTCCCGGTGGCTCATGAGGAGCCATTCCTTCAATGCGTGGCTTCAGCTGCACCAACTCTACTTCGTCTACAGAACCAGGTGACATCTTCCAAGTTCATTTAAGCTGGGAGCGCCCCTCGGGCTGCATTATTCCCAGGCCACACGGGTCCGTCCCTGTGGCATGTATCCCTTTTGCTTAAGTCTTCAGCTTACCTTGCCGGGGCGCCCCTCGGGCTGCATCATCCCTAAGACGCTCGGGCCAGACCCAGTGGCATGTATCTTCCTGCATTTATCCAAGTCAATCTGCTCTTCATGCTTAACCTGTCAACGGCTATCACCTGCTCGGTTGCCGCCCGCCGTGGGTCTGTTTATCCCATGCAAACCGCTTGCACGTTCAAAGGGGGGCTCCTGAGCATCGCGACTCAGGAGCACTTACTGGCTCTCTAGCCCTCACCCCCTGGCCTTGACCATGTAATCGTGACCTGGCATCCCAGCGGCGGCTGAGCTCGCTCGAGGGCCGGGACCTGAGGACATAGAGTGCTTGCATATAACCACCTTGCAGGGACATACAGTCACCAAGACTCAAGACCAGGCGCAACCTGCCTTGAGGTAGGGCCTCGTGAGTCCCGCGCTGGCTCACGAGTGCCCAGATACACCTCGCAGCCCTGCCGTGCAAGCCACGTGTCAGGGCGGGGATGTACACGCCCTAGGGGCTCCTCCCGGAGGGCCCCCCATCCCACGCCCAAGTGGAAGCTCCATGCTCCGCGCTGGCTGTCGACACTGCCGAGGAGGACTATGCTCCGCGCTGGTGATAAACAACTGAGGGCGACCCCACGGTCGCACCAACCTCACGGAGCCCAGAGCTCAACGCCCAGCCTCACCACGACACCTCCCCTCAGGAGAGCCACGTGAGGGGGCTGGGAATGGGGGCTGTGCTCAAGTCACGCCCAAGCGCACGCCACCCAACCAGGTCCCCCGGACCTGGGCGTCGCTCGCCCCTCCCGAGGCCTCGGCGAGGGCAGGTATGGAAATTGTTTGAACGTCAAGGGGGACTCCTGAGCATCGCCACTCAGGAGCCTAACTGGTCACGTAGCCCCTCACTCCTTGGTCCGTCCTGGTCTCCAGTCAGCCCAATGGCGGTTGAGGCATGCACGGGGCTGGGCTCTGCCGACGTAGAACATTAATCTATCTGAAAGTGCGTTATGTCGACTAGAGGGGGGGTGAATAGGCGATTTTTATGAAAGTCTTCAAAACGTGGAACTTATGAAGACAAACGATAGAAATAAACCTATTACCCTGCAGCGGAAGGTAGACTACACTAGGCAAGCCATAGTCAAGTATTCAATAGAGTGAAAGCACAATGACTAATAGCAGCAATGTAGTAAGGATCAGGTAGGAAGATATTGTGAAGCCACACAGAACACGCAGTCACTCAGTGACGACAAAAGATAGTGCGAAGATACAATGACTTCACAAGGAGTAACAGTAAGTAAAGGGAAGGGAAGATGAAACCAGTGACTCGCTGAAGACAATGATTTGTTGGACCAGTTCCAGTTGTTGTGACAACTGTACGTCTGGTTAGGGCGGCTAGGTATTTAAACCTTAGGACACACAGTCCCGGACACCCAGTCCTGAACACGCAGCTCAGGACACCCAGTCCTCACCGTATTCCCCTTGAGCTAAGGTCACACAGACCTCGCCCAATCACTTTGGTAAGTCTTCAAGGTAGACTCCCAAACCTTCACAGACTTCGTTCACCGGCAATCCACAATGTCTCTTGGATGCTCAGAACGCGACGCCTAACCGGCTGGATGATGCAAAGTCCTCAAGTGTAATAAGTCTTCAGATCACAGAGGCAAGAAGACTTAAGTGATGCCTAATTCTCTTTGGCTCTGGGTGGTTAGGGCTTTATCCTCGCAAGGAATTCTCTCTCAAAGGCTTTGAGGTGGGTTGCTCTCAAACGACAAAAGCCGTAATCTGAATCTGAGCAGCCAACCGTTTATGGTTGTAGGGGGTGGGCTATTTATAGCCACTTGGCAACCCGACCTGATTTGTCCAAAATGACCCTGGGTCACTAAGGAACTGACACGTGTTCCAACAGTCAGATTTCAAACTCACACGGCAACTTTACTTGGGCTTCAAGCAAAGCTGACTTGCCCGACTCTGGACAAGATTCGCTCTCGAAGTCTTCACTCGAAGACATAGGTTTTGTTTAAGCATCACTTCAGTCATTCTGACTGGTTCCCTTGGACCCCACTTAACAGTACGGTGGTTCCTATGACTCAACATAGAAGAAAGAGAACTACAAAAGATCTAAGTCTTCGAGCTCCATAGGCTTCATGTGGTGTCTTCTCTTGTCATAGTCTTCAATGTGAATATCTTAATATACCACCTTTGACTTCAATGTCTTCATACATTTTTAGGGGTCATCTCTGGTAGGAAAACCGAATCAATGAGGGACTTCTACATGTGTTATCCTGCAATTCTCACAAACACATTAGTCCCTCAACTAGGTTTGTCGTCAATACTCCAAAACCAACTAGGGGTGGCACTAGATGCATTTATAATCTCCCCCTTTTTGGTGATTGATGACAAACTAGTTGAAGTTTTCAACGGGGAATATAATCTGTGAAATTGTAAAGGATAAGGAATTGTCTTCATAAGTTGCAAGGGCTCCCCCTGAAGATGTGCATATAAGTATTTGCTTTTGGAATGCAAACGCACATGGCAGGTTGTACTTGTGGAGATCCACTTCAACTTATGATGACAATCCACTATGCATGTGAAAGTATATGAAGATAATGACATGCATAATGGAAAATGGACGTCTGCAGAATGATCTAAGTGCGGAATTTATCGTCGCACATGTGGAATTTATCATCGCAACACAAGGTGGCAGATAAGTAGAAGACGACCATCGAGTTTAAGTGTTACAACTCAAAGATCCAAATGTAGCAAAACGAGAGTTGTAAGCACGAAGCAAAATATAAAGCACCCGCCCATATGGACCCGCTTGAAGACTATCAACCTCATATGCTTCTCCCCCTTTTGTCAGTAAGGACCAAAAAGGTTTGAAGACATAGAGCATCTACTCGTTCCCATGAGGAGTAGGTGAAGCAGCAGGGTCGTTGGTGGTGTTTGGCGGTGCTGAAGAGCTTGGAGCAGAGTCGAAGTGTGCTGAAGGAGGTGGCAGTGAAGTAGCATCGTCTTCATCCTCGATCACTATGGCATTCACAGTTGCAGTAGAGGAAGAGAACTCAGAGTCTTCAAGGGATGGAGTTCGTCGCAGCACTGCCCTTCAAGGAGGTGTGGAGTCATACTTGAATCGCTCAGTGAAGCCATCCTCTTGAAGATCATCTTCAGAACACATCAGCATTAGCCCTTTCCATGTGCGGCGAGAGGTTTCATGGGCAACAAAAGCATTCTTGGTGGCAAGATTGCGAATGCGATTAACATCCACCATGAGGCTTTGCATCTGACGCTTCAGCCAGTCATGATGCCTATCCTATTTCTGATGAAGAGCCACAAGAAGCTCTCGGTCGTTGAGAACACGAGTGCGCTTCTTGGGTCGTGGAGCAGTTGTACTGTCAGTGGCTTCAGTGAGAGGAGGATGCGGTGCACGTGTAGTGCCAGCCAAAGGATACACACGAGTTACGGCTCCCACGCCTTCAATGTTCTGAGTGAAACTTTGATGCTCTGCATTCTGAAGACTGAGAGGTTCCTTGGCAGGCTCAGGATAGATGGCTTCAATAGACATATCCACATCAGGCAAAAAGATCCAATGGTTGCGGGCCGAGGGCTAATATGAGATAGCGGAGTGAAGTTTGATCAGCCGCATCACCCAAGGGGCGTCAAACTTCAAACCAAACAGATCAGAGCCAGATGCAGCAAGTTGGCGAATGAAGAAATCCTGTGTATTGAAGCATTTTCCATGAAGAATGTAGAAGACCAAAGTCTTCATTGCACCTTCCAGCTTGGCATGGGGAGAATGTCCTTTGATTGGCCAGAGAGTTCGACTTATGATGTGATAAATGGTTCTTGGCAGATACTCAAGGTCTTCAACAAAGAACTCCGTGGGATAAGCAGCATCTTGGGGCAATGGCTTCATCATACTGCGCATCTGACTCATATTAGGTTCAGTCTTCTGAAAGATGCTCTCAATAGCTTCACTATGAAGCTGACATCCATGCTCGTAGAGATCGCCAGGAGTGGGCAAACCAGTGAGCTCAATGATGTCAAAGGCTTTGGCTTCGTGATGAACGTTTCCTGTCATCCACTTCAGGACCCAAGTCTTCGGATCTCTGCTATACCCGCGGATGTGAAGTGTGGCATAGAATTGGAGCAGCAACTCTTCATTCCAATGCTCTTGGTCAGTGACGAACGACAGCAGTCCAACCTCTTTGAAGCAATCCAAAGCTTCTTCCAGACAGGGCAGACCAGCTATTGCTTCAATGTCAAGGCGCTTGTGTGGGAAGATGCGACCTTGGTTGTAAAGAACGCATGAGTAATAGTTTCGCTGCGGATAACTCCAGAACCGATCAGATGATATTCTTTCCCTGGAGTAGGGGTTCCTGGAGCTGTTGAAGAATGTGTTGTCTGCTTTGAAGCCATTGATATTGAAGGAGCCAGGTGCTGATGCAGGACCTGGGAACCTTGGCAATCTTGGGATTGGCTTTTGTACCTGAGGCCTGTGCTCAACATGATAGTCGAACTAGGGACCGGCAGCAGACTCAGGAACATAAGTGGCGGGATCAGTGGCTTCGCTGACTTCTCGTGCGTTTGTTGGTGAGGGCTCCACATTAGCCTTAGCCATGACAGCGTCAGTGGCTTCAGTGGTGTTGGTGGTGGCAGCCTCAAGATGTTCAACATCCACTTGACGAGCAGGAGGATCGGTCATGATCACGTTCTCCTCGAGAACTGCTTCTTGGTGGGACAGGGGAGTGGCAACTTGTGTGACCTCTTCTTCCGCGGCTGATGCAGCCAGATTGTCTTTAGCAGAGACTTGAGGCCTTGGACCTTTGCGAAGCCTGCGCAATGCGGGTGACGCCTGTGGAGTTGCTGTTGGCTGGGCCTCAAGGTCTTCATTCTCTTGTGGGCGATCCGCCCATGAAGCATCCTGTGCAATTGGCGTTAGTGGACGACCAATGCTGATGAGTTCGCTGTGCGTTAGCACAGGCGATGATACCTGTTGGTCTTCTAGCTGAGGAAGGGCTGCATCATCTTCAACATGGTCATGATGACCAATGTCTTCAGCAGCGATGGGATCAGCTGCTGGAAAGTCTTCAGCTTCATGAACCTCTGTGAAAGCAGGCTCATGGAGAGTCAGTTGATGTTCTTGTGGATCAGCGTCGGGGTAAACCATGGAAATGGGTTCAACAATCAAGGGCTCTGTGGGAGCAGCCCGTTCCTTCTTGGTCATTCTTTTCTTCTTGGCGGGGGCAGTAGCAGAGGATTCAGGATGTTTTCTCTTCCTTGCTTCAGCCTCAACAGTCCTGGTCTTCTTCAGTTCTGAAGCGGTTGACCTGACCTTTGGCTTCAGGCCAGTCATGCTAGTTGGGAAGACAAGGGGATCTGCCTCCTGCCTTGGTGCTTCAGGTTCAGCTATAGCAAGCTTCTTCTGCTTCTTGGTAGCCATCCTGGGGTCGATGCCAAGATGCCCAAGGGCCTTGCGCTTCTCAGCCTCATTGTAGGCTTGCACACACCTATCAACCAGGACCTTCATGCGCTCACGAAAACCTTGAGCTTCTGCACGTTTCTTTAGAAAGACTTCCTTGAGCTCGTGCAGCATAATCTTGAAATTCTTCACGTCTTGCACACTGAGCTTGGCCATATGCTTCTTGAACTGAGATTTCTCAAAGTCAATCTTCTGCTTCAGTTCAACAATGCGCTGGGCGATAGCTAACTCTGAAGCAATGGCGCCATGGAAGGCGACACTGAGGCCAATGGGTAGTTGGAGATCGTCGAAGCTGATGTTTGGCATGTCAAACCATTCATCAATGAAGTTGTGGATGATTGTTACATCAAAGAGAGGCAGATCATTGAAGATTTCTACTTCTTCTTTGCTCTTGATGAGTTGCTCAAGAGCGTCATCTGCAAGATCTTCATCACTTGACAGATCAATGGCATCATTGCGCAGAATGGCAGCAGCTCTTAGCTCTTGGCTGGTGTGTGGCAGAGGCATCTTGACCTTCTGGGGCTTGGAGATGCGTGATAAATCTTCAAACTATGCACTGTCTTTAGGAGGTGCAGTTGCCAGTGGCTTCGCCCGTGAGATTTTTGGTGAAGGGGCAGGCTTTGAAGCTTTAGGCTTCTTCAACTTCTTTGGCTTCGGCGCTGCAGGCGCTTCATTTGATTCAGCGTCAGCTGCAGGCTCATTCACTGCAGTCCCTTGAACCAAGATATGGGTGATGAGGCCTTCAAGGTTGTAGAAAGGACCAACGACATTGGGTTCTGCATCTCGTGTGCCATCAGCCCTTGGAGCTGAGGGACCAGGGTTGAAGTCTAGTCCCAATGTCTTCTTGTTTTGCTTCGCTGAGTTATGGGCAAACTGGAAGTTGCGCTTGAACAGAATGTCGTCACGACACCATAGTAGTGACGATGGGTGTGCATCAACAGGCTGTGGCCCACGGACCATGCAGGGATAGAAGCCTTGTTCAATGGCTCCATCTCTGGACCTGGGTTGAATATTCTTGTATAGGATGTCTCCCCACGGTCTCTTGATGGCATTTTTCTCAGCATATTCCTGGGTTACAAATCGATATTTGAACCATTGTTCTGCCCAATATCTTCGAATCCATTGGATTCGGGTCTTGTGCTGATTGTAATCCTCTTCAGGATCTGTCTTGTACAGTTCTGAGAGGTCATCTGACAGATCTCTAGATGTTTCTCCACGACGATTTGTGCCACCCTTCCTTGCTGGTTTCTCTGAAGCCATGAACTTTAAACTGAAAGGCTTCAACACGTTCAAAGGCTTCAAAGATTTTCGCTTGCTGGACAAATAGGAACTTGCTTCGGGAGAATTTATATGATGCTGTAAGAATTCTGCAAATGAAGGCAGACTATGAGAACCAAGGGATTCTCCCACGGACATGTACCTGTGACAACATTAAGGTGCAAGGGAAGGGGAAGAGGTCATATGCATTCTCAGAAGATTTTGAATATAAATCAGTTTAGAAGACATTGACCTCATCGTGCGAAGACATTCACTCACAGATAAGGAGTTGGTTCCAGATTTGTACGAATCCAGAGATCAGTACAAGTGAGGAATCTAACTACTTTGTGAAGCATAAGTGAATATACCAGGCATGTTATGAGATGCAGTATGAGAGAGATCTAACTTGTGTGAATAGAAACTGCTTGTGGTAGAAAGTGACAAAGCCATAGGATCAACGGTGCCGTAAAAAGGAAGTTTTATTTACCACACTAAAAACTGCTAGACGGAGTGGAAGATGAGGCCGAGCAGTTCGATCTTCCGTGCCCTAACTTGGCGACGGAGGACACCTACGGCGACGGCGGAGAGGACGATGTCCGCGGTCGGCGTGAAGACGGCGTCGGAGAGGTTGCGGCAGCGAAGCGCTTCGTCGCCGGCGTCGTCGAGGGCTAGCGGTGGCACTAGGGTTCGTTCAAGAGTGGAAGAAGAGATAATGACTGTCATGAAGTGTGTATTTATAGGTACAGGGGCAGGACTGCGTTATTACACAGGTGTCAGGACCCCGACTCAATGTCACATCGATCTAGCCGGTAACACCTCATATCACTTTGCGGCCTCACGCACGGTATCCCCACGGGTGTCGCCTTACCTTTGCCCGGGACCGTTTGCGCCTTTTGGCTCACGTATATGATAGTGTCGCTAGCATCCATATGATAAGGAGCCCGAGCTGACATGACTAGTCGTAAACCCAAAGTGGCACAGACTTACAGGGACAGGAATCCATGACCCAGCTTCGAACGTGTCGGTCATCAGCAAGTGGGTCCGGGCTGTAGCACTGGGCTAGCAGGACTCTGGTAAACCGGGCTGTAGCGGGCTAACAGGACTCCGGTACTCAAAGCGTGACATTTCCCCGAAGGGACAGACACAGGAACGAAGAAGGACACATGCCGGCCAGCCTAAGTGTTCCAGAGCAGTAGCAAGCTACCATGGCTCAGCGGTAACACTAGGAGACATTTCCCGGTAAGAGAGGCTACTAAAGATAAACAACTAGATAGTCAGATCCCACACATACCAAGCATTTCAATCATACACACAGTATGCTCGATATGTGCAAATACAACGAAGCATCACAACATGACTCTACGACTCAAGTACTTTATTTAAGGCTCAGGAAGCCATACATAACATACACAAAGGTACGGGTCTCACGACCCGACATACAAGTCATACAGTCATACAACCAGCAGCGGAAGTAACTTGTCTGAGTACAGACAACTAGTAAAATAAAAGAGGCTTGGAAAGCCTAGCTATACTACGTGGTCCTTCACAAGCTCAGGGTCACCACCTGGGTCTTTAGCCTACTCGTTGATGTCAACGTCTACATAGAACCCATCAGAAGGGGTTGCAGCGTCTTCTGTAAAAATGTAAATTATAGCAACATGAGTACAAAGGTACTCAGCAAGACTTACATCAGATCCTACATACATGCTTAGTATCAAGAAGGGTTGGTGGAGTTATTGCAGCAAGCCAGCTTTGACTCTTGGCTAGGCTATATCTACGATACTTCAACTTGAAATGGTTTTTCGCACACGAGTCCACTACTCACCACTTCAATACACTACCGAGGATCCACCTCCGCCTTCCTACGGAAGAGCCATCCTCGGCACTCACACTTATCTTGAGGCTTTTAACAGTTTCCATTTACTTGTCTATGAACTGTATAGGCAACCAAGTAGTCCTTTACCGCGGACGCGGCTATTCGAATAGATTATGATAACCCTGCAGGGGTGTACTTCTTCATACATGTTTCCACCACTTAGCGTCTGCACACGACATGTGCTCGGCAGACTTCAAGCGAAAGCTGACGTGGGTGTAGACCACGACCTACCTAAACACTTAAGCCTCTAGTCCAGGTTTATCGCCTATTCAGGTTCCATCCGCAGGGAGTCCGACCGGGGTTTCCCATACGGCCCCGAACGATGTGAACAGGGTTCCCGAGATACCTAACGGGTATTCGGTACACCCGGCCACGTACCTACCGCATCACAGCCCACCCCTACGGTCAGCGCTGTCCACGGCCTCCAGTAGGCTACAAACACCAGAAACTACTTGCAACTCCTGGACAGAGAGCTAGGGTGAATAAGAAGTCGAGCGGGGTCATATTTCAGGGCCCAATGCATGGTAGTAGCTGTATCTTAAATCACGCATACAGATCTCAGTGCTTAAGGTCGGCTTCAATGAAACAACCCACCATGTACTCCTACATGGCCTCTCATCGATACCTTTACCAAATCGTGTTCACCACACCACTCTCATTACCGACATAATCATTTCACTCTAGCCCATCCCCAGATGAACCAGACCTGACACGACTCTAAGCATAGCAGGCATAGCAAGGTAGGAACAACACATACATATGGCTCAATCAACTCCTACACATGCTAGTGGGTTTCATCTAGTTACTGTGGCAATGACAGGTCATGCAGAGGAAATGGGTTCAACTACCGTAGCACACAGCAGTTTGAATCGCGTTGTCTTAATGCAGTAAAAGAGAGCAGGAGCGAGAACATGGGATTGTATCGATATGATCAAATGGTTGGTTGCTTGCCTGATGGTTCGATGCACTGATACGGTTCTTCGTTAGGGTAATCACGGTACTCCTCGGAGGCAGAACCTGTCGCAAGGGACATCGATACACAACCATCACCAAACAATGTGCAACAATATGATGCATGCATGAAACATGGCAATATGAGTGTGTTGGGCTAATGCAACTAAAACCAGAAGGGTTTGAACAAATTTGAATCCAGGATTCAAATTTCAAATTCAAATATGGCCTTTTAAAGTGCTTTTCCTTGTTCTGCTTGAAACATCAATTTAACTTGTTTGATCATGCATGAAAATAGTACAGATGGATAGATTGGATTTTTCTGATCATTTTTCATATATAATTTGTCCAATTTGGAGTTACAGAATAAAAGTTATGAATTTTTGAAGTTTAAATAATATTCTGGAATTTCCTGATTTAAATTAAATCCAGAAATTATAGTTATTGCGCCAGCATGACGTCATCATGACGTCAGTGGTCAACTGCGGCTGGCTGAGGTCAAACCTGACGTGTGGGGCCCACACGTCAGTGACAGGGGGGTTAAACAGGGTTAAATTAATCCTAATTACTAATTAGTGGCGCTGGGGCCCACTGGTCAGTGTCAGGGGGTTAACTAACAGTGGTTAGCGCTAATCCTAATTAGCTACAGGGCTGGGCCCACCTGTCAGGGACTCAGGGGGGTCCTGCCGTGGTCAAGGTGGGTCAAACCCACCGGCGACGTGACGCCGGCGAGGCCCGAGACGGCGGTGCGATGCGGGATCGCGCTACAGGGCACGGGCGAGGCCGTTCTTGGGCTCGTTGGAGAGCTCTTGCTCCCGCGCGTCGAACGGTGGTGGTGGCCGAGCCTGGGGTGGCCGGTACCGTCGACGGCGAGCTCGTGAGCGGCGGCCGGAGTTCGGGTGCGGTCGGAGTCGGCGTTGCAGGGTGTTTGGAGAGGCGTTGGTGCGTGCTGCGTGCTCCTAGTGAGGCGTGGAGCACGATAGTGTGCTCGGTTGGGCGCTACGGTGACCGTGGCCACGACGGCGACATCGCCGGCGGCGTGGAGCTCTCGGCCAAGGTGGGGCTAAGGCCTAGAGGTCGAAAGAGACCCGGGAAGAAGGGGGAAACGACTCGGGGGCTCACCGCGGTTGCAGTGGGCGTCGAAGTGGGCTCGGAGACGCGCTGGAGACGGCGAATTCGTCGGCGATGATGGTCGGAGCCCGAAGAGGGGAACGGCGACGTGGCGGTGATGCAGGGCTTCCGGAGGCCCGTGGAGCGGTGGGGAAGAAGAGGGGGTTGTGGCGGAGCTTCTGAGCTAGTCGGGGGAGCGAGGGGTGGCCGGAGATGGCTGCTATGGCGAACGGCGGCGACGGTGGTGTTCGGCCGTGTGAGAGAGAGAGCGA
>NC_041380.1:439055571-439063910 GCF_002162155.2 Triticum dicoccoides
ACCACGACGAAAATAGCATTATTCCCTCTCTTGGTCCTGGGAAAACCGGTAATGAAATCCATACCAATTTTATCCCATTTCCATTCAGGAATAGCTAAGGGTTGAAGGGTGCCAGCAGGCCGTTGGTGCTCTGCTTTTACACGACGACAAACGTCGCAATTAGCAATATACTGAGCAATTTCTCTCTTCATCCTAGTCCACCAGAACCTCTGGCGTAGGTCCTGATACATCTTAGTACTACCGGGATGAATAGTGAGAGGAGATTCATGAGCCTCCTTAAGGATCAACTGCCGTAGATGCTGGTTCTTGGGAACCACTAGTCGGTTCTCAAAGTACACAACACCATGATCATTTGTGGAGAAACAACTAGCACCTCCGCTAGCAATGTTCTCCTTGATCTTAGCTATTCCCTTATCTCGCTTCTGGGCAGCAATGATTTGATCCGTAAGAGTAGGTTTCGCCACCAAGGTGGAAAGAAATCCTTGAGGAACAATGTGAAGGTTAAGCTTCCGAAATTCCTCATGGAGAAGCGGTTGACTTTGTTGTAACATCAGATTGTTACAATAAGATTTACGACTTAGCGCATCAGCCATGACGTTGGCTTTCCCTGGGGTGTAGGTTATTCCTAAGTCGAAATCTGTGATCAACTCGACCCAACGTCTTTGCCTGAGATTCAAATCCGGTTGGGTGAAGATGTACTTCAGACTTTGGTGATCAGTGAATATTTCGCAACGATTACCAAGGAGATAATGTCGCCAGGTCTTAAGTGCATAGACTACGGCTGCAAGCTCTAGATCATGAGTAGGATAATTCTCCTCATGTGGGTGCAATTGCCGTGAAGCGTAGGCAATTACGTGTCGATCTTGCATGAGAATGCAACCTAGTCCTTGTCGCGAGGCGTCGCAGTAGATAACAAAGTCCTTAGAGAAGTCTGGCGGTACCAGTACGGGAGCAGAAGTCAGGCGTCTTTTCAGTTCCTGAAAGCTGTGCTCACATTGTGGAGTCCACTCGAACTTCTTCTCTTTCTTGAGGAGTTCGGTTAGAGGTTTAGCAACCTTGGAGAAGTTCTTGACAAAGCGACGACAATAGCTCGCTAAGCCCAGAAAGCTCCGAACTTGCTTGACCGATTCAGGTGGAGTCCAATTAAGGACGGCTTGAACTCGCTCAGGGTTAACAGCAATACCTTTACCAGATATTACATGACCCAGATAGGTCACTTCTGACAACCAGAATTCACATTTAGAAAATTTGGCATAAAGGCGATGCTCTCGAAGTTTCTGCAACACTAGCCTTAGATGTTCGGCATGTTCTTCCTCGTTCTGGGAGTAGATGAGTATATCATCGAGGTAAACCACGACGAATTTATCCAAATACTCCATGAAGATTGAGTTCATTAACCGAGAAAAGGTGGCTGGAGCGTTGGTTAAACCGAAGGACATGACGGTGTACTCGTATTGGCCATAACGAGTAACAAAGGCCGTTTTAGGAATGTCCCCGTTTCTGATTTTGATTTGATGGTAGCCCAACCTCAAATCCATTTTGGAGAAGACTGAGGATCCAGCGAGCTGATCGTACAGGTCGTTGATCCTGGGAAGTGGATATTTGTTCTTGATTGTGACCAAATTAACAGGTCGGTAATCTACAACCATCCGGTCCGTACCATCCTTCTTCTTGACGAATAGGACGGGGCAAGCCCACGGAGATGAGATAGGTCGGATGAAACCCTTTTTCAAGGACTCATCGAGTTGTTTCTTAAGCTCGGCTAGTTCTAGAGGTGCCATCTTATAAGGTCTTCTAGCAATCGGAACGGTTCCTGGAATGAGGTCTATTACAAACTCAACATCCCTGTCAGGTGGAACACCTGGCAATTCCTCTGGAAAGACATCCGGGAAGTCACGGACTACCGGAACGTCCTCAAGGTCTGGCAAAGGGCTGGCGTTAAGAGAATATAATTGTCGCTTGGCTATTCGGGTCAAGACATTGACTATCTTTCCCGAAGGATGGGTGAGTTGAACAGTCCTAGAGAAGCAATCGATTTGGGCATGATGAGCCGACATCCAGTCCATACCCAGAATGATATTAATATCTGAAGATTTAAGGGCTATCAAAGACGCGAGGAAAACAAGTCTGTCGACTTGGATTTCATTTCCATAACTTACCCTAGAGGTCTGCCATCTAGAACCAGGGGTAGAAATCTCCATAGTGGATGGCATTTCACAGAATGCAACGTTATGCAAACGAGCATAATTTTCGGATATAAAAGAATGAGAGGCTCCTGTATCGAAAAGAACAGATGCCGGGTGGCAGTTAACAAGAAGCGTACCGAGAACGACGTTGGGATCCTCTTGAGCTTCTTCGGCAGAGATACAGTTGACATGGCCACGTGAAGCGGTGACCGGCTTGGCGTGGAATGTTTTTCCTGTCGGCTTGCCACGGCCAACAGCTTTAGCAGATTGATTGGGGTTGGTCTGGGGACACTCACGCATATAGTGACCAGATTCCCCACACTTGAAACAAGTCACGGAACTGGTACGTGGAGGAGCATTGTTAGTTGGACCCCCATAGGGCTTGGCTGGAGCAGACTGTTGAACGGGGCGAGGCGCCTGGAAGGATGGCCTCGGTGTGAACCTGGGTGGCAGGGCGGTGTTGGGTACCCACACGCGGCGCTTCTGAGGACCAGCACCGGATGAGGAACCCATGTCACGGCCATGCTTGCGTGTTGCGTCATAGTCAGTCTGACCAGTTTCAGCACTGATGGCTTTGTTGACAAGTTTCTGGAAGGATGTGCACTCATGCAGACGGAGGTCGCGGCGAAGCTCAGGACTAAGGCCCTTACGGAACCTTGCTTGCTTCTTGGCATCAGTAGAAACTTCCTCGGTTGCATATCGTGCGAGGTTACCAAACTCCCTGCTGTAAGCATCCACAGAAAGTCGGCCTTGGGTGAAACTGCAAAATTCTTCACGTTTACAGTCCATGAGACCCTCCGGAATGTGATGTTCACGGAAAGCCTCGCTGAATTCAGCCCAAGTAGTGACATGGCCCGCTGGGCGCATAGCTCCATAATTCTCCCACCATAGACTGGCGGGGCCTTCAAGATGATATGCAGCAAAGGTGACCTTGTCAGCCTCCGCTACCAGCGCGGAACGCAGTTTGTGAGCGATACTGCGAAGCCAGTCATCAGCGTCGAGAGGCTCGACGGAGTGGTGGAACGTGGGTGGATGCAATTTGATAAAATCACTGAGTGACACCACGTTAGTCCTCTGATGGTGTGCTGTGTTCTGTTCAATACGCTCCAACAAACGGTTGGTCTCCCGCTTGTTTCTCTCAGCTTCCATCATAACCTCGGCTAGGGAAGGAGGATGAGGCAGATTTTCATTCCTGGCTTCACTGCCTTCGGCCTGCTCTTGAGAAGCAGGGCTAGCGCGCGTGTTGACCATCCTAGGTAAACAAGACAACGATTTAGTCAGGATGATAAGATTCCGACATAGGATAAAATGTAAGGAATAACTCGAAATGCAAGATGATCATCCGTATGACATGGTAGATACAGAAACTGCTTCTTTATTCCATCGTCATACACACCATACAGGGTTTAGTACAAGACCAAACAAAGTACTATTACGGTGAAAAGAGGATTACATCTCATCGGAGGCATCCCAAGCTCCTATACATTATTTTCTACACCTCCGGAAAGAGTACAAACTAGGTCATATCCCACGAGTCACGCGGGACGATAGACGACACAGCTAGTGCGAACTAGTGATACTACCACTAACTCAGACCGATCCGTAGTAGTCCTCGTAAAAGTCACCTCCATAGCCTGGGAGCTCAACATGATCATCTGGAAACAGACGATCTCGCGGAGCTTGTGGACCATAGGGGCTAGGATGAGGCCTTGGACCAACAGACGGTGGCCTGCGGGGACCGCGAGGTGGGGTGATGCCTCCTACATCACGCCAAACCATCACGTCTGGCAGAGCAGATCTCACAGGATAGAGATCGCGCATATCTGAACATCCAGCTTGCACCGCCGGTGCGAACCGAGTCAAAGTGGCCCAGTGGTCAGCACGGGTATTGAAGAGCTCTAACCTTAAGGCCTGATTTTCACGGTCCTTATCCTCGAGCATCTCAGCAGTGGTGCGAGTCCGTGAATCCTCCTGAGTGGGGTCAGCATAGATAGCCTGGAGATACCCTTGTGCTCCCGGAAGTGATCCTGGCATATACCGGAAATCAGAGTCCCGAAATATACCAGATCTGACTCGCATAATGGTCATCATAGAGTAGGCGGTGTCCTGCATAGCCATCTCAATGGTAACCCCGAGTCCATAGGAGCAGTGAAGAGGCTCGGTGGATCCAGGATAAGATGGAAATATCCTGACAGTGCAGAGATACTGACTTTGATTAAAATCTCGGAATTGCTCTTCAACCGTGTACTCAGGATACCAGCGGTATCCAGCCTCAGTCATTACCCTGACCAACTTGGCAGTATGGCCGGGTACATCTAGGCATCGAGTCAGGCGAACCACTTGATTGAGGTCGCGAGTGGCCATCTGAAAGCACAATCATAATGCAAAGGCATTAGAATTTCTAGCGAAATTTCGGCAGCATAACAGCTGTAAATGCTCAAGAAGGATTTTGAGACATTTGACAAAGGATTTCATACACACTCAACATCATCATATCAAAGTTCTGAATCCATTCTAACAACATAATGTGGTAGTAGAACTGAACTAGGCTTGTATCCATCAAACTTATAAGGTACTACTGATTAGTAACACGTGATCCTGATAGAGAGAATAGATCCTAATTCCTTATCCCCCGGTAGAAGAATGGACTGACTCAGATCAGAATGTCATAAGATAAAGGAGTAAAAAGAGCCTTACGTTCCATCCCACAAACAATTCCCCTACATATAACTAAAGAATTTCTAGACTCAACATCGACCAGTTTGGCTTGGAGAACCTACAGGCAGTCCGGCTCTGATGCCAACGCTGTCAGGACCCCGACTCAATGTCACATCGATCTAGCCGGTAACACCTCATATCACTTTGCGGCCTCACGCACGGTATCCCCACGGGTGTCGTCTTACCTTTGCCCGGGACCGTTTGCGCCTTTTGGCTCACGTATATGATAGTGTCGCTAGCATCCATATGATAAGGAGCCCGGGCTGACATGACTAGTCGTAAACCCAAAGTGGCACAGACTTACAGGGACAGGCATCCATGACCCAGCTTCGAACGTGTCGGTCATCAGCAAGTGGGTCCGGGCTGTAGCACTGGGCTAGCAGGACTCCGGTACTCAATGCGTGACATTTCCCCGAAGGGACAGACACAGGAACGAAGAAGGACACATGCCGGCCAGCCTAAGTGTTCCAGAGCAGTAGCAAGCTACCATGGCTCAGCGGTAACACTAGGAGACATTTCCCGGTAAGAGAGGCTACTAAAGATAAACAACTAGATAGTCAGATCCCACACATACCAAGCATTTCAATCATACACACAGTATGCTCGATATGTGCAAATACAACGAAGCATCACAACATGACTCTACGACTCAAGTACTTTATTTAAGGCTCAGGAAGCCATACATAACATACACAAAGGTACGGGTCTCACGACCCGACATACAAGTCATACAGTCATACAACCAGCAGCGGAAGTAACTTGTCTGAGTACAGACAACTAGTAAAATAAAAGAGGCTTGGAAAGCCTAGCTATACTACGTGGTCCTTCACAAGCTCAGGGTCACCACCTGGGTCTTTAGCCTACTCGTTGATGTCAACGTCTACATAGAACCCATCAGAAGGGGTTGCAGCGTCTTCTGTAAAAATGTAAATTATAGCAACATGAGTACAAAGGTACTCAGCAAGACTTACATCAGATCCTACATACATGCTTAGTATCAAGAAGGGTTGGTGGAGTTATTGCAGCAAGCCAGCTTTGACTCTTGGCTAGGCTATATCTACGATACTTCAACTTGAAATGGTTTTTCGCACACGAGTCCACTACTCACCACTTCAATACACTACCGAGGATCCACCTCCGCCTTCCTACGGAAGAGCCATCCTCGGCACTCACACTTATCTTGAGGCTTTTAACAGTTTCCATTTACTTGTCTATGAACTGTATAGGCAACCAAGTAGTCCTTTACCGCGGACGCGGCTATTCGAATAGATTATGATAACCCTGCAGGGGTGTACTTCTTCATACATGTTTCCACCACTTAGCGTCTGCACACGACATGTGCTCGGCAGACTTCAAGCGAAAGCTGACGTGGGTGTAGACCACGACCTACCTAAACACTTAAGCCTCTAGTCCAGGTTTATCGCCTATTCAGGTTCCATCCGCAGGGAGTCCGACCGGGGTTTCCCATACGGCCCCGAACGATGTGAACAGGGTTCCCGAGATACCTAACGGGTATTCGGTACACCCGGCCACGTACCTACCGCATCACAGCCCACCCCTACGGTCAGCGCTGTCCACGGCCTCCAGTAGGCTACAAACACCAGAAACTACTTGCAACTCCTGGACAGAGAGCTAGGGTGAATAAGAAGTCGAGCGGGGTCATATTTCAGGGCCCAATGCATGGTAGTAGCTGTATCTTAAATCACGCATACAGATCTCAGTGCTTAAGGTCGGCTTCAATGAAACAACCCACCATGTACTCCTACATGGCCTCTCATCGATACCTTTACCAAATCGTGTTCACCACACCACTCTCATTACCGACATAATCATTTCACTCTAGCCCATCACCCAGATGAACCAGACCTGACACGACTCTAAGCATAGCAGGCATAGCAAGGTAGGAACAACACATACATATGACTCAATCAACTCCTACACATGCTAGTGGGTTTCATCTAGTTACTGTGGCAATGACAGGTCATGCAGAGGAAATGGGTTCAACTACCGTAGCACACAGCAGTTTGAATCGCGTTGTCTTAATGCAGTAAAAGAGAGCAGGAGCGAGAACATGGGATTGTATCGATATGATCAAATGGTTGGTTGCTTGCCTGATGGTTCGATGCACTGATACGGTTCTTCGTTAGGGTAATCACGGTACTCCTCGGAGGCAGAACCTGTCGCAAAGGACACCGATACACAACCATCACCAAACAATGTGCAACAATATGATGCATGCATGAAACATGGCAATATGAGTGTGTTGGGCTAATGCAACTAAAACCAGAAGGGTTTGAACAAATTTGAATCAAGGATTCAAATTTCAAATTCAAATATGGCCTTTTAAAGTGCTTTTCCTTGTTCTGCTTGAAACATCAATTTAACTTGTTTGATCATGCATGAAAATAGTACAGATGGATAGATTGGATTTTTCTGATCATTTTTCTTATATAATTTGTCCAATTTGGAGTTACAGAATAAAAGTTATGAATTTTTGAAGTTTAAATAATATTCTGGAATTTCCTGATTTAAATTAAATCCAGAAATTATAGTTATTGCGCCAGCATGACGTCATCATGACGTCAGTGGTCAACTGCGGCTGGCTGAGGTCAAACCTGACGTGTGGGGCCCACACGTCAGTGACAGGGGGGTTAAACAGGGTTAAATTAATCCTAATTACTAATTAGTGGCGCTGGGGCCCACTGGTCAGTGTCAGGGGGTTAACTAACAGTGGTTAGCGCTAATCCTAATTAGCTACAGGGCTGGGCCCACCTGTCAGGGACTCAGGGGGGTCCTACCGTGGTCAAGGTGGGTCAAACCCACCGGCGACGTGACGCCGGCGAGGCCCGAGACGGCGGCGCGATGCGGGATCGCGCTACAGGGCACGGGCGAGGCCGTTCTTGGGCTCGTTGGAGAGCTCTTGCTCCCGCGCGTCGAACGGTGGTGGTGGCCGAGCCTGGGGTGGCCGGTACCGTCGACGGCGAGCTCGTGAGCGGTGGCCGGAGTTCGGGTGCGGTCGGAGTCGGCGTTGCAGGGTGTTTGGAGAGGCGTTGGTGCGTGCTGCGTGCTCCTAGTGAGGCGTGGAGCACGATAGTGTGCTCGGTTGGGCGCTACGGTGACCGTGGCCACGACGGCGACATCGCCGGCGGCGTGGAGCTCTCGGCCAAGGTGGGGCTAAGGCCTAGAGGTCGAAAGAGACCCGGGAAGAAGGGGGAAATGACTCGGGGGCTCACCGCGGTTGCAGTGGGCGTCGAAGCGGGCTCGGAGACGCGCTGGAGACGGCGAATTCGTCGGCGATGATGGTCGGAGCCCGAAGAGGGGAACGGCGACGTGGCGGCGATGCAGGGCTTCCGGAGGCCCGTGGAGCGGTGGGGAAGAAGAGGGGGTTGTGGCGGAGCTTCTGAGCTAGTCGGGGGAGCGAGGGGTGGCCGGAGA
>NC_041380.1:439064916-439115848 GCF_002162155.2 Triticum dicoccoides
TTTTTTTCTGTTTTCTAATTTCTGACATTTGTTCTGATTTAAATAATATATTAAATCATTTATTTAACTTATGCCAAATTTTTCAGGGGCTAGATATATTATTCCAGAGCTCCTTTATAATTGGCATAATATTTGGACATATATTTATATATATAGAAATATATTTCCAAAGCAAATATTTATGCATTAATTCCAAATGCCCAAAATAAATGTCCATGAGCCACTAAAAATATTGGTTTGATTTTTATCTCTGTCCAATATTTTCAGAGATCAACATGAGCATTTTCTTGGACCCTTTTGGAGAAATTTTTATTTGGGTCATTTTCAAAATGATTCTGAGGGTTTCACAGATCCCCATTTCAAGTTTCTGATGAAAGAGTAAACATGATGCAACACTCTAATGCATGACTAGCTAGGGTGTGACAACAGGTGCCCCTGGCGATTCGCATCTGAGGAACACGTGGCCATCATGCAGAATTTTGGGGTTTGTTCCACGTCCCACGCACGCCTGGATTGTCGGGTGGTCGTTCCTACTTCTCCGGGTTTCATGTGGAGGAATGAGCATTGAAGGTGGACTTAAGGTTTGTCTTTGTATCTTTTGCTGACAAGGACGCAGAGAAGACATTCGACAGTTTCAATAGAATGCATATGATTTGGAGAGATAGAGTTTGAGATAGATAGCATAGAGAGGTTAGGGTCCGATCACATTCACTTAGTTCAAAAGATTCAACAAGAAGACATAGCTATAAGTGAATGCTGTAGAGGACAAAACACTAGTATATATATATAATCAACATAGTGAAGATAATCATGAAGACATGTTGAGATTGAAGCCAAACCAAATGTGAAGACATAGCAAGGTAACGCCATGAGTGAAACACTTCAAAATAGAACATTTGGTGGTGGCGTTACCCACCGTATAGGAAGTATTAGACCCAGACACGGCGAACAATTATCGTGGTCCTCCGAAGTCAAATTCCACATTAATGTATTCACACTTAGAATGTATGTCTTCATTGATTGAAGATATACTTTACTTCATGTGTTGCACATCTAAGTCATCAATATGCATAAGGGTTAGGATGTGTGCCTGATCACAGAACATTTGAGGATTCCAGGATATTTAGCTCACACCGTAACTTGCAAAATCTCTTCTCATCCAAGGGCTTGGTGAAGATATCTGCCAATTGCTCTTCAGTGTTGACGTGTATGATATCAATATCTTCCTTCACAACATGATCTCTGAGAAAGTGATGACGAATTTCAATGTGCTTTGTCTTCGACTGCTGAACTGGGTTGTTGGCAATCTTGATGGCGCTTTCGTTGTCGCAGTAGAGTGGCACTTGCTTTAGATGAATGCCATAGTCTTTGAGCGTTTGCTTCATCCACAGAAGCTGAGCGCAGCAAGATCCAGCAGCAATGTATTCAGATTCAGCAGTGGAGAGAGATACACAGTTCTGCTTCTTTGAAGACCAACATACAAGTGATCGTCCCAGAAAGTGACATGTGCCTGATGTAGACTTGCGATCAACTTTATCACCAGCATAATCAGCATCCGAGAATCCAACCAGATCAAACTCCGAGCCCTTTGGATACCATAATCCTAGAGTTGGGGTGTGAGCCAAATATCGAAGAATTCGCTTCACAGCTAAGTGATGCGACTCCTTTGGTGCCGCTTGAAATCGAGCACACATGCAAACACTAAGCATAATATCTGGCCTAGATGCACATAGATAAAGTAAAGAACCAATCATGGAGAGGTATACCTTTTGATCGAACTCTTTACCATTGTCGTCAGGACCCAGATGATGCTTGGCTGGCATTGGCGTCGTGAAGCCTTTGCAGTCTTGCATACCGAACTTCTTCAGGCAATCTTTGAGATACTTCTCTTGAGATATGAAGATGTCGTTGTGTTGCTGTCATATTTGAAGACCGAGAAAGAACTTCAGCTCTCCCATCATAGACATTTGATATTGCTCTTGCATCATATATCCAAACTCTTCATTGTACTTCTGATTGGTGCAGCCGAAGATAATGTCATCCACATATATTTGGCACACAAACATTTCACCATCATATGTCTTCGTGAAGAGAGTGGGGTCGAGAGAACCAGGTATGAAGCCTTTGCTCTTCAGGAAGTATTTGAGTGTGTCATACCAGGCCCGAGGGGCTTGTTTGAGGCCATACAGTGCCTTGTTGAGCTTGTATACCATGTCAGGATGTTTTGGATCTTCAAAGCCAGGAGGTTGTGCAACATACACTTCTTCTTCAATCTTGCCATTGAGGAAGGTGCTCTTCACATCCATTTGATAAAGAAGTATGTTGTGATGATTTGCACAGGCCAGCAGTATGTGTATGGCTTCAAGTTTCGCCACAGGAGCAAATGTTTCATCGAAGTCAATGCCTTCTACTTGAGTATATCCTTGAGCAACGAGACGAGCTTTGTTTCTGTCAACTTGACCATGCTCATCTTGCTTGTTGCGGTATATCCATTTGGTGCCTATTATGTTGTGCTTCCGAGGATCGGGACGCTTGACCAGTTCCCATACATTATTCAGCTCAAACTGTTGAAGCCCGTCTTGCATAGCTTGAATCCATTCAGGTTCCATGAAGGCTTCTTCAACTTTCTTGGGTTCTGTTATTGAGACGAATGCAAAGTGCCCACAGAAATTTGCTAGCTGAGTTGCCCTTGAACGAGTGAGTGGACCGGGTGCATTAATGTTATCAATTATTCTTTCAATCTGCACTTCATTGGCAATGCGAGAATGTACAGGGCGAAGATTTTGCTCTTGCTGATCATTGTCGTTGTTAGAAGGAATGTCTCCAGGCTGAGCATTGTCTTCATGTTGATCAGGTGCTGAGATGATAAGTTGTTCTTCAGGATGAGCTTCAGAAGGTATAATTTCTCTAGTTCCCATTAGCTTGATTGATTCACTGGATGGAACTTCATCTAGCACATTTGGTAGTTGCTCTCTTTGTGAACCGTTGGTCTCATCGAACCGCACATCCACTGTTTCAACCACTTTGTAATGAAAGAGATTGAAGACTCTGTAGGAGTGCGAATCCTTTCCATATCCAAGCATAAAACCCTCATGTGCTTTTGGTGCAAACTTTAAGGTGTGATGTGGGTCCTTGATCCAGCACCTGGCGCCAAATACTCTGAAGTAACTGACATTTGGCTTCTTGCCAGTAAGGAGCTCATAAGATGTCTTGTTCAGAAGCTTGTGAAGATAAACACGATTGATTGTATGGCATGAAGTATCAATGGCTTCAGGCCAGAATTTTCTTGGAGCCTTGTATTCATCTAGCATCGTTCTGGCCATCTCAATGAGTGTTCTGTTCTTGCGTTCGACGACCCCATTCTGCTGTGGCATGTACGGGGCTGAGAATTCATGTGTGATGCCCAAGGTATCAAGATATGTATCAAGGCCAGTGTTCTTGAATTCAATGCCATTGTCACTTCTGATATGCTTTATCTTGGCGCCATAGTTGTTCATTGCTCGATTGGCGAAGCGTCTGAAGACATCCGAAAAGATCCATGTGAAGTAGTTTGAAGGGTCGAGTAGTGGTCATGATTGTCTTCGAGGGATGTTTGGCCCTCGTCATCTTTCCTGGCTCACAGGCACCGCATAAGTGATCTTTCTGGAACTTGACGCCCTTGATGCCTATGGCATGCTTCTTCTTTGCCAGGGTGTGGAGGTTCCTCATGCCAGCATGCCCAAGCCTCCGATGCCAGAGCTAGCATTCTGAAGCTTTTGCTAGAAGACATACGGCAAGCTGTGGTCCTGCTGAGAAATCTACCACATACAAATCATCTTTTCGATACCCTTCAAATACTAGAGACTTGTCAGATTCCATTAGAACAAGGCAACGATATTTTCCAAATATTACGATCATGTTTAAATCGCAAAGCATTGAGACAGACATTAAGTTGAAGCCAAGGGATTCAACAAACATGACTTTATCCATGTGTTGATCCCTTGAGATTGCAACTCTACCTAGACCCAATACCTTACTTTTACCAGTGTCAGCAAATGTGATGTGGCTCTGGTCGGATGGACGTAAGGTTGAGTCCATAAGAAGGCTTCTTTTGCCAGTCATGTGATTTGTACACCCACTATCAATAATCCATTCTGAAGACGCTGGTGTCGTACCCTATAGTGCAGGTAGGGGGATAGGCTTCACGAAGAGCATTGTGAAGCAAAAACATTTGACAAACTAGTGGGTTATGAAAGCTTAGATCCAGATTAGGACTAATAGGGAGAGTAGCAAGCGATTCAGGAACGAAGTACATAGTAAGACCATTCGGGCATTTGATCTTGCGCCCTACAAGATGTTTAAGGTCCCCAGCAATAGCGTCAGACGATTTTGGTTTTCTGCTGGAGACCTTTCCCTGCAAAAGAGAGTTAAGCTTTCTTAGCCACCCACATCTTCAAGGGTGGCTTAGAAGCAATAAGTCTAAGTGCAGCATCTGAGAACTTTGGCTTTGGAGCCCTAGCAAACAGTCTTGCAGGCGGACAATAGTACTCATAAGAATAAGAAGAATAGTTCTTGGTCTTATGAACATGGCGGTTTGATGAACCGCTCTCATATTCATATGCCTAAGTATGGTTTCCCTGCAAAACATTTGCGTTAGTGCGACTCAGGTGAGTCCTCTGTCTGTATGAAGCCTTTGGACCGTATGAAGCCTTTGATCAGAGGGTTGTCTTCTTCACATGAGGTGTCATGATGACATTCACAGGAAGATTCTCCAGACACCTTTTCGGAACCCAGATCTTCTTCATAGGCGGTCCATTCCTGCAGTTAGTACCAATGTACCTGGCAAACACTTCACCATTCTGATTCTTAAAGAGTTTATAGTTTGCATCAAGGGATTCATCAATGATAATGGGGTTAGCACAAGTGAAGCTAGATAGATTGGATGGATCTGCTGAAGGTTCCTTTGCAGCAACCCACGTGGTTTTGGGGTACTGCTCAGGTTTCCAGTAAGAGCCATCAGCATTCATTTTCCTTATGAACCCAACACCCTCTTTCCTCGGGTTTCGGTTTAGAATCTGCTTTTTGAGGACATCACATAGTGTCTGATGCCCTTTAAGACTTTTGTACATCCCTGTTTCAAGCAATGTATTCAACCTAGCATTCTCATCAGCAATAGCAGTGGTATCCTCAGCAGAGGGGTTAGTTACCACATCAACAGTTGAAGATATTGCAACAGTAGTAGCAGTAGAACATTCAGCAATAGAAGTAGCATTATCACGCTCAATGCATTTAAGACATGGTGGTTCAAATCCTTCCTAAGCGGAACTAATTTGTTTGGCGCGAAGTGACTCGTTTTCCTTTTGAAGATCTTCATGAGCCGCTCTCAATTTCTCAAGATCTTGCTTCCTTTGAAGATAATCATAGGAAAGCTTTTCATGAGTTGTTGAGAGAGTTTCATGACGACTTTCAAGTTCCTCATACTTAACGTGAAGATTTTTAATGTCTTCAATTAAGGATTCAGATCGAGTCATTTCAGCACCTAACAGATCATCACTTCTGTCTAACAGTTTTTGAATATGTTCCATAGCTTTCTGTTATTCAGTTGCAATTTTAGCAAGTGTTTTGTAGCTGGGTTTTGAACCACAATCAGAGTCATCGTCACTAGATGTTTGATAGTGAGTAGTGCGTGTGTTTACCTTGGCACCGCGTTCCATGAAGCAGTAGGTAGAAGCGGAGTAGTCCTTGTCATTTGCATCAGTGTCGGTGATGAAGTCATTGTCTTCAGTGTTGAAGATGGACTTGGCAACGTATGCTGTAGCCAGACTTGTGACGCCTGAATCGGACTCCTCCTTAGACTCCACCTCCACCTCCTCAGAAGCGGACTCCTCCTCTGAATCCATTTCCTTGCCAACAAACGCACGTGCCTTGCCAGATGAGCTCTTCTTGTGTGATGAAGACTTTGAGGAAGACTTGGAAGAAGACTTTGAGTATTTCTTCTTCTTCTTGTCGTCAGAGTCATATTCCTTGCTCTTCTTCTTCTTTTTGTTCTCATTGTCCCACTGTGGACACTCAGAGATGAAGTGGCCAGGTTTCTTGCACTTGTGACATGTTTTCTTCTTGTAGTCGTGAGCAGAAGCTTCATCATTCATTGAGCTTGATCGGGAAGACTTTCTGAAACCTTTCTTCTTGGTGAATTTTGGAACTTCTTCACAAGCATAGCAAGTTCCCTTCCAATGTCTTCAGGATCATCCGAACTACTGTCAGATTCTTCTTCAGATGAGGAGACAACTTTTGCCTTCAAGGCACGAGTTCGCCCATAGTTTGGACCGTAGATATCTCTTTTCTCAGAAAGCTGAAACTCATGTGTGTTGAGCCTCTCAAGTATGTCAGACGGATCGAGTGTCTTGAAATCAGGACGTTCTTGAATCATCAGGGCTAGGGTGTCAAACGAACTATCAAGTGATCTCAGTAGTGTCTTGACGACTTCATGTTTGGTGATCTCAGTAGCGCCGAGGGCTTGAAGCTCATTTGTGATGTCAGTGAGTCGGTCAAATGTGAGCTGGACATTCTCATTGTCATTTCGCTTGAAGCGGTTGAAGAGGTTGCGAAGGACACTGATTCTCTGATCTCTCTGGGTTGAGACGCCTTCATTGACCTTGGAGAGCCAGTCCCAGACCAGCTTAGATGTTTCCAAAGCACTCACACGGCCATACTGTCCTTTGGTCAGATGACCACAGATGGTATTCTTGGCAGTAGAGTCCAGTTGAACGAACTTCTTGACATTAGCAGCAGTGACACCTTCTCCAGCCTTGGGAATGCCGTTCTTGATGACATACCATAGGTCGACGTCAATGGCTTCAAGATGCATGCGCATCTTATTCTTCCAGTAGGGATATTAAGTTCCATTGAAGACGGGGCACGTAGCGGAGACTTTAATTATCCCTGCAGTCGACATAGCTAAAACTCCAGGTGGTTAAACCGAATCACAAAGAACAAGGGAACACCTTGCTCTGATACCAATTGAAAGTGCGTTATATCGACTAGAGGGGGGGTGAATAGGCGATTTTTATGAAAGTCTTCAAAACGTGGAACTTATGAAGACAAACGATAGAAATAAACCTATTACCCTGCAGCGGAAGGTAGACTACACTAGGCAAGCCATAGTCAAGTATTCAATAGAGTGAAAGCACAATGACTAATAGTAGCAATGTAGTAAGGATCAGGTAGGAAGATATTGTGAAGCCACAGAGAACACGCAGTCACTCAGTGACGACAAAAGATAGTGCGAACATACAATGACTTCACAAGGAGTAACAGTAAGTAAAGGGAAGGGAAGATGAAACCAGTGACTCGCTGAAGACAATGATTTGTTGGACCAGTTCCGGTTGTTGTGACAACTGTACGTCTGGTTAGGGCGGCTAGGTATTTAAACCTTAGGACACACAGTCCCGGACACCCAGTCCTGAACACGTAGCTCAGGACACCCAGTCCTCACCGTATTCCCCTTGAGCTAAGGTCACACAGATCTCGCCCAATCACTCTGGTAAGTCTTCAAGGTAGACTCCCAAACCTTCACAGACTTCGTTCACCGGCAATCCACAATGTCTCTTGGATGCTCAGAACGCGACGCCTAACCGGCTGGATGATGCAAAGTCCTCAAGTGTAATAAGTCTTCAGATCACACAGGCAAGAAGACTTAAGTGATGCCTAATTCTCTTTGGCTCTGGGTGGTTAGGGCTTTATCCTTGCAAGGAATTCTCTCTCAAAGGCTTCGAGGTGGGTTGCTCTCAAACGACAAAAGCCGTACTCTGAATCTGAGCAGCCAACTGTTTATGGTTGTAGGGGGTGGGCTATTTATAGCCACTTGGCAACCTGACCTGATTTGTCCGAAATGACCCTGGGTCACTAAGGAACTGACACGTGTTCCAACGATCAGATTTCAAACTCACACGGCATTTTTACTTGGGCTTCAAGCAAAGTTGACTTGCCCGACTCTGGACAAGATTCGCTCTCAAAGTCTTCACTCGAAGACATAGGTTTTGTTTAAGCATCACTTCAGTCATTCTGACTGGTTCTCTTGGACCCCACTTAACAGTACGGTGGTTCCTATGACTCAACACGGAAGAAAGAGAACTACGAAAGATCTAAGTCTTCGAGCTCCATAGGCTTCATGTGGTGTCTTCTCTTGTCATAGTCTTCAATGTGAATATCTTCATATACCACCTTTGACTTCAATGTCTTCATACATTTTTAGGGGTCATCTCTGGTAGGAAAACTGAATCAATGAGGGACTTCTACCTGTGTTATCCTGCAATTCTCACAAACACATTAGTCCCTCAACTAGGTTTGTCGTCAATACTCCAAAATCAACTAGGGGTGGCACTAGATGCACTTACACTATCCTCACGAACTCTCCCTATATGTTGTTCACACGTCAAGGGGGACTCCTGAGCATCGCGGCTCAGGAGCCTAACTGGTCACGTAGCCCCTCACTCCTTGGACCGTCCTGGTCTCCGGTCGGCCCAATGGCGGTTGAGGTATGCGAGGGGCCGGGCTCTGCCGACGCAGAACAAAGCAAATAGGAAGGAAAACGCGAAATCTCGAAGCAAATATTACAAGCATATTATTCTCACAATACCAAATGAAAAGTCTAAACGCCTCCACGAGGCCTGATGTATGTCACAGGAATGAAATGAGAAGAGTAGTTGCAGGTCACCCCTGGATGTCGTCATCGCCTGCGGAAGGTGCTCCCCCGTGGGCGACGATGCTCTCACCTTCAGCACCAGCCACATGATCCGCGTCATCGCCAGACATAGGATCAGAGACAAAGCTGCAGAAATTCCCCAGCAAAGCCTCCACTTGACCTTGAATAGTGGCGGCGGCGGCTTCGCAGAGGTCTTCAGCCACAGGCTCCAGCAGCTCGTCAAGGCGGGCATTGGGGTCGCGGAGGTGCAGATGGCTGAGGACGCGAGTCAGTGCAGCTGAAGAAAGAACGTGAGCTTCTGCCTCTACCATGGGACCGAGGCCCTCAACGACCTCTTCAAGCGCCTTCACCACGAGAGGAAGCAGCTAAGCGGGGTCGTCCTCGTCAGTGTCCAGCGGCTTCTCCAGGCCATGCTCGTAGAGCGTCCTCAGCGCCTTGCGAGATCTCTTCTCGAGATCGGCAAAGGCCACACGGTCTTCGGCTAGGACTCGCGCCTTGGCATCAAGATCGGCCTCCCTCGCCACCATATTCTACACCAACTCTTCCAACCGGTTGCGCTCGGCAGCCTGCTTCTTCCCCAGCTCCGCCAGCTCAGCATCACGGTTCTTGACGGCTTCCTGTCAAGCCTTCATCTCCTTCTCCTCTACTTGGCCGCGGCATACCTCTTCGGCGTGCTTGTCGCGCAGGCTCTGCAACTCGCCCTCCAAGCAGTGGTCATGGGCGGCCTTGGCGTCTTTCAGCGCCGCCTCACGATCGGCTGCAGTGCCGACGGCTCCTTGCTTCTCCCTCTCGGAAGCCGCAACAGCCTGGCCCAGCGCCTCGTGTACCGCCAGGTCAGAATGAGGCCAGCCGAAGGCCAACTCCAAATGCCCGGCCACCAGGCGCGGGTCAGTGCTCAGGAGATCCGCCTGCAGTTGGGTCATCTCTGAAAGGGCACGCTCCAAGATGGAAGCAGGAGCAGAAGAACCAAGGAGTGGAGGTGCAGCAGTAGGAGGAAGCGATGCCGTCACTAGGGCCTGGGAGACCGCAGGCCCCGGAGCAGCTGGGACCTCGTCAGCCGCGCCAAGCACCGGCACTTCCGAAGCCAGTGGGGCTATGGGGGGTGATTGCACACGGCGACGTTCCTCTTGGCCCTGCAAGGGCGACCGGGCTGGGGAGACACGTGCGATGTTGCCTCCTTGCTCTGCGGAGGGAGGCACAACCGCCGTACCCTCCTTCCTCTTCTTCGCCGAAGATGTCGGCCTGATCAACCAAAGGAGAGCGTCAAGAAATAACAAGTACCAGCAGGGATAAAGCGAAGATCGAGACACCTACCGGTCCAACGCGAAGTACTCCACCTTCCGCTTGTGAAGCTTAAGGCCTGACAGCATCGGGGCCTGAGGGGCAGGCGTTCAGGCTC
Source organism: Triticum dicoccoides (assembly GCF_002162155.2). NCBI lineage: Eukaryota > Viridiplantae > Streptophyta > Magnoliopsida > Poales > Poaceae > Triticum > Triticum dicoccoides. Next base: position 439,074,999 of record NC_041380.1, read on the forward strand.
CGGCGGTGCCATGCAGTGTGGAGGTAGAACCGGATCCAGCCCCAGGAGGTGTTGGGGTGGAGGCGGCACCACGGGCCACCAGTGACGACCTACCCTTCGCCGGGACGAGGGGTTGCTCCTTCCCCCCTTGGTAGGCGTCGGCCTCGGCATCATCAGGAAGGACGTGGAGAATCTCGGCCTTGCTCGTGGGGGAGGCGTCCCCCACCTCTTCCGAGGTATCAACCGAGTCCACCTCCTCTTCCCCCTCTCCGCAGGACTCGCCAGAAGAAACCTCCACCGGTTTTTGCACCGAAGGAGCTCCTGAAAACACCGGCGGCACCAGCCCGCGCGCATCAAAATTCGGCCTGGAGGCGACGAATTCCTCCCGGTCCATGCGTTGGAACAGGGCAATGAAGGCGCTAGGCGGGTACTCCTGGTTATCTCCGACTATGAGACACAGGACGGCGTCCAGTTCATCGTCAGGCAGGTCCCCCGGCCTCAGGCAGGCCTTTTTTTCCCTCCTTCAAGCTCCCAGAAGGGGCGCACGTGCGCCTGGAGTGGGGCAACCCGCAGCTTCAAGAACTCCATCAGGAGCATCACTCCCATTATTTTGGCCGCCCTCGCATTGCCTGGCTTCAGGTCAGTCATCATGTGCCCCAACACTGACGATGCCCGCTCATCGACAAGCTCCGCCCTGGGCCAATCCTTGCCTTGTCGGGGCGCCTCCGTCGGCAACACCAGGCCCGGATGGGCGAGCTTGGCATCCACCATAACGCATTTGGATTGAATGTTGTCGGCCCTCTTCCCAGTGCTCGAGATTGATTTGGCCTTGCCGGACGCAACGAAGTTGGCGCATCCAGAGATGTGACCGTCGCTGATGCGGAGGAAGAAGAAATGGCGCAGGAGCGCCACGGACGGCATCACGCCCAGGTACGCCTCACAGTAGTAGGCAAAGATGGATAGGAGGAGGACAGAGTTGGGATGGAGATGCAATGCTTGCAGCCCATAGTGGTCAAGGACTTCATAAAAGAAATCAGAGAAGGGAGGAACCAACCCGACGGCAACGCTGCTCGAAAAGAAGGGAAAGAAGGTGATCCCCTCAGGCCCCGGCTCATCGGAGGCAAGCCGGAGCTCCGTCTTCCGCCACTCGTTGCTCTCTCCCGCCGTCAGCAGGCGCACGGAGGCAAGGCTCTTCTCCGTGACAGTGGGCGCCTCAAGAGCGGGACCATACCAAGCCAGAGCCGAGGAAGTCTTGACCTTGCGCGGCGCCATGGGCGGCAGATGCAGAGCAAGGCCGTAGCAGATCTGTAGGTAGAGGCGGCGAAGAGCGAGAAAGGAGATCTCGAGCGAGGCAAGGAACAAGCAATGAAGGCAAGTGCCGCCCGCGCCAGTCTTTTGTTAGGTCAAGCTGTTGCCGAGGCATCATGGGGAAGTAGAGACGCCCATGCCCAATCAACCGCCACGCGTCAACCTAGGCCGCAGGCTTTTGGGGCCCGCGGTGCTCCGGACTTGACCCTTGGCTTCGCCGCGTAGCCAAGCCCGTGCGCACCTTGGGCCCGGGGCTACTATTGCGTTCTAGGAACGGGGGTCCCCAGACTTGCCTGCCTGCGGCACACGGCGTGGCCAAGCAGTAGGCCGTACGGCCCATCTTCACCAACAAGGCACCCAAGACCATCACGAGGGGCCAAGCCTCGCGAGGCGGACGATGCAAGGCCTCCTCTGGAGTGGCCTAGCTAGGCAGGCTCACGAGGAGCGGAGATATCAAGGCCGGGCAAACCTCACGAGGCTCTCGTGACGTAAGCCATGACGATCGACACCAGGCGCGCACCAGCGCGCGCAGCGTCCTTGTTTCCCCTTTGGTGCGAAGGAGGCAAGCGCAGCCGCGGAGTACCGAGGCGTCAGGCAAAGGTTGCCATTTCGGTGCAACAAGACCAAGACCAGGAGGACGGCAAGGCGGAGGTCATCATGGAGCCCAAGACGGCGTCACCCAAAGCCTTTCACAGGCGCAGACTACCTTTTGTCAGGATAGCTTGTACTAGTTGTCCCCTTCAAATTACTCGCCATTGTTGGCTCCATTCCCGCTCAATATTTGGGAACAGGACCAGGGCCTCTATAAATAGGACTAGCCACGACCATAGTAGAGGCATCTCATCTTAGCTGGAGGGAATCTACACACCACAAGTTCATACATACAAGAACACCTCAACCTCGGGAGGTTGTTCTTCCCCTTGTACTGTTCATCATCAGCCCATGAGGCAATCCACCACCACCACACTGGAGTAGGGTATCACACCACAACGGTGGCCTGAACCAGTATAAACACCGTGCCTTTCTATGTTGTAAGTTCGTCGAGTTCGTCCGCAAGATCTTAGCGAGCTAGAGCGTGGATCGGTAGGAGGGAAAGACTTCGCGCGCACCCTAGTGTTCGAACCTCAAGGGTTTGCCGGAACCCCACATCCGACAACGCCTTCCCCATAAAAATAGGAAAACGCAGAGGCGCGCCTCATTTACTGAGTGGACATGGGTCGTGGTCTTCAAGGCGCCCACGCTCAACGATCACGGGTTGGAGAACGGTCACCTCACCTGTCCCCTCGATTTCTGCTTGCTTGCCACATGTCCCCCGTGCCCCCGAGGTGACAGGCGGCTGACGCACGGGGGGGGGGGGCACGGACCTTAAATAACGAGGCTGGAAACCGGGCTGTCGCTGATTGGAGTGGCGGGTTGGTCCTGATTCCCTGCGCCCCTAACGGCTGGATTGGCTGAGTGGGGCGGCCGAGCCCCGACCCCGCCCCTTTATAAGAAAGGGGAGGGCGATGGCATCCCACAACCTTTCACCATTCCACTCCTTCCACTTCGGCTCCGTTCTTCGATCTTCCATGGCGAGAGTCGGCGCTGGCCCTTTGACGGTGGCAGCGAGGGTCTCTGCTCGACAGCATGTCCCTCCTTCCCAAGAGCTCGTGGTGGCAGAGCCGGCCATGAGAGGAAGGGTGTCGGTGTCAAAACTGGCGGATCTCGGGTAGGGGGTCCCGAACTGTGCGTCTAAGGCGGATGGTAACAGGAGGCAGGGGACACGATGTTTTACCAGGTTCGGGCCCTCTTGATGGAGGTAAAACCCTACGTCCTGCTTGATTATTCTTGATAATATGAGTACTACAAGAGTTGATCTACCACAATATCGGAGAGGCTAAACCCTAGAAGCTAGCCTATGGTATGATTGTATGTTGTCCTACGGACTAAAACCCTTTGGTTTATATAGACACCGGAGGGGGCTAGGGTTACACAAGGTCAATTACAAAGGAGGAGATATACATATCCGTATTGCCTAGCTTGCCATCCACGCCAAGTAGAGTCCCATCCAGACACGGGACGAAGTCTTCAATCTTGTATCTTCATAGTCCAACAGTCCGGCCAAAGGATATAGTCCGGCTGTCCGGAGACCCCCTAATCCAGGACTCCCTCAGTAGCCCCTGAACCAGGCTTCAATGATGATGAGTCCGGCGCGCAGTGTTGTTTTTGGCATTGCAAGGCGGGTTCCTCCCCCGAATACACCACAGAAGAGTTTGAATACAAGGATAGTGTCCGACCATGCAAAATAAGTTCCACATACCACCGTAGAGAGAACAATATTTCCACAAATCCAATATGCTGACACGTTTTGGCAGTATGACATCATGCCATGGCCCGATAATTATTCGAACCGTTTTTCCTTAACCAGCCCCGCACATAACGCGAGGCGGTTTCTTGACACATCTTGTCAAAGCAGAGATCGTGTTCCCCTTATTACGGGATTCTCATTAATACGGACGTGGGTAACCCAACCGTGCCTAGGACTCCTAGATTTTAGGCAAGTCCCAAACGGCCGCTAGGAGGACACTTAATATTCACCCTCTTTATAAAGGGACAAGGCTTTTACTTCTTCCCTCCAGTGCTCAATCGAATCCTTCCCCCGCCTCGAGTTCTAACACCCAAAGCCCAGGTCAGGTGCTTCGGACCTTCAATCATGTCCGGATCTAGCCTTCAAGGCCGGTGGATGCCTTCCTCCGTCACGGAGGAGGACATCAAGAAGTTGAGGGAGGCCAGATACCTGACCGCCAAAATTTCGCATAGGCTGCCCGCCTAAGGGCAGGTCATCCCTACTCCCGAACCCAACGAGAGCGTTGTGTTCGTATCCCACTTACTGCAAGGACCAGGCCTCGCTCTGGATCCTTTGTTAGGGGTCTTATGTTCTATTACGGGCTGGATTTTCACGACCTAGCCCCGGATTTCCTCCTTCACATCTCATCATTTATTATCGTTTGTGAGGCCTTCCTCCGCATTACCCCTCACTTCGGCCTGTGGCTCAAGACCTTTGATGTGAAGCCGAAGATGGTCGAGGGGCAGTACGCAGTGTGCGAAGGTGCTCTAATAAGCAAAATTGCTGGTGCTCCATGGCCTAAAGGCTCCTTTCCAGAGGTGTCCGAATTGTGGCGATGGGAGTGGTTTTATGTCACAGCTCCCCGAAGTGCAAAGTGGGTAGCTGGCCCCACCTTCCGCTCGGGCCCTCCACCACAACTGATGTGGGGCTGAGCTGGGGCCCAGCCAAGGACGTGCCCATACTACAGGGCCGCATCCGAGATCTCTTCGAGGGAGATTTCAGTCTGGTTATGGTAATGCAAGTCATGCTAGTTCGTCGAGTCCAGCCTTGCAAATGCCGACCCCTCCGCATGTGGGAATTCAACCCGGAAGGACCGCGCACTATTCAGAATTTCCTCGGCCTGACGCACGAGGAGATGTACAAATCGTTCTTCGGACCCCAAATAGAGTGTCCGGACACTACCGAGGATGTGGGCCTGAGCAGCAACCGCACCGCGGCCCAAGTAAGTAATCCCATGGCCGAACACACTATCCTTTTCTTTATCATGACATCATTCCGAAGAATCACTCTTTGACCAGGACTGGATAACAAAGGCGAGGATGATCCAGTGTTCGGCCCCCCTTCCTGAAGGCTTGGACTATCCGATGCTAGAAAAGATACTCGAGCCAACACCTTGCCTGGTGCCCTCAAAGGAAGATGAAGGGGGTAATAAAGAGGGCGAAAGCGGGCCTCCACCACTACCTATTCCAACCGAGGGAATGACGGCCTCTGTGAGGGAGGATAACCCAGGATAAGAATCTGACCTTCTCTCGCCCCGGGGAAGGAAGAGGACTACCTCTGAAGATCCGGAAACCAAGGTTTCCAAACGGGAGAAGAAATCTCCACCAGAGGGTCCTGCCTCGGAGGGTGCTCTTGCCGCACAATGTCCACGCGGGGATCAGCCCTCTAACGAGTTGTATGTAATCAAAAAGTACTTAATAGTGAAGATATCCTACCTTACTTCTGAGGAAAATAACCGAAGCATTTATCTTGCAGTTCAGATCTTAGCCCTTCTCAGCAGAGCTCGTCTTCAGGGATCTTCTTCCGGAGATGATGGAGAGCGAAATGCCTCCCCCGGACTCCCCAGCTCAAGAAGCGGGCGACCTTGAAGTGTCGTCGCGGAGGGTCTCTCCGGATCCGGTGAGGCCAGAAGATAATCCTATGGCCACCCGAAGTCCCAAGTATCTAGCTCTTGAAGAGAGCAACCAAAAGAGTCTGGCACCGTCTGGTATGCGGCCCGACGTACTGAGGGATCTGCTAGAGCGAGCGACTATCTCAGAAGAGCACCGTACGTTGATGGGTATGGTGATTGAAAGGATTTTGTCCGCCGAATGCGGGTTGCATGAAGCCTTTATGAGTCTACTGACGGGTTTTGAGGTATGTGAAATGCTGTACATTTTTGACAGTACCGCACATTTTAAGGTGTGCCCTGTGTAGATAGTAGCCCGTGAGACTCTGGTTGTCGTCGAGAATGGCGGAAAATAGAGGATCATAGTCCCAGATAATAACCAGACCGCCTTTATGTGTAGGTGGTTGAAGCTCCGGTGGCTAGCCAGACTAAAGCGGCAACTAGATGCGGCAGATGCCGACATTGTGCTTGTCAACAAGCGGCTTGACGAGGCACAGGGTGAGTGATTTTCCTGGTGATTGTCACATAATAAGAGTAGGATGATTCCAGTATCTTTAATATGTTGTGACTACAGATGGAGCTGTCACCGTGGAGACCCTTCGGGTGGAGCTTGCCCGAGCCAAGGAGCAAGCAAGGAGTAGTAATGCGGCCGCTTTAAAGGCGGCCGAAGAGTTAAGAGCCGAAAAGGCTGCGAATTGTGAGAGCAAAGAGAAAATGGCCAAGATGGCTGTAAAGTTAAAAGACACTGCCGACCGTTGCCAGCTTCTTGAAGAAGAAAACCAGGCGAAGGCGATGGACCTGGAAAAGGCCACGATGGTTACCAAAGACACCCGCTCTGCGATGAGAGCGAAGAAGGAGGAGCTGCGTCAAGCCGGGGATATCGCGGCTGGGAAACCCTTCATACTGCGGAGGATGTTTGGAGATCCTCAGTATGCCCCTCTGGACCGGCTGTGGAGTTCGGCGGACGCATATCTGGACTTGGCGGCGAGTGCTATCGATGCGGCTGAATACTTCCGAGATCAAACAGATCGTGAAGTGGACAAGCTATTCTGGTCACAATTTAATGTTGCAGAGCATCCGCTTCCCTTGACTGATCGGCTTGCCGAATGGGCCGAGCTTAATAGGTTGTCCAGACTCGCCATGAGGTCTGTTGTGGATCATCTCTGGCCGGAAAGGCCAACCCGAACAACCATTTTAATTTGGTGCAGCAGTTCCTTGGTGCGGTGCCGCGCATTAATGCGATGAAGAGGTCGGCGTGCATAGAAGGCTCGCGGATGGCCCTTGCCCGTGTCAAAACATACTGGGCGGAGATGGATAACACCACTGTCGCAGCGCAGGGTTCGGCCATAGGCCGAGTGGCTGTCGAGCACTATTTTGAAGAAGTTCTTGAAGGCGCTCGTTCGATAGAGGCCCAGTGCTCGAAGAATATTATGTTTGAATGGCATGTATTCCCATTGTAAAAACAATGTTTTATTAAGTTTATCAAGGCTGTATTTATACTTTTGCCCGAAAGTATTATGATGCCTCCCGTGCGGCCGTTTATGTATATATGTATATAACCTGAAAGATTGCAGTCGTCGGCTTCAGCCCCCACGCATATAATGCGGGGGTGTTCGCAGAAGACGCATGTTCACACTTGATCCAACGTCTTGGTGCATTAAGGAGGTGATAGCGCAGCGAACTAGGCAACCGAACTATAATGCTTTAACACTTTCACTTAGCAAGAGGAGTTTGACAGTGGGGCTACTACATAGCCCCTGGTGGCTCTACACTCATCCAAATTCGGAGTAGTACATGCCTGGCCGGGAAATGGCCCTTCGTTAAGGCGGAGGAATCTCGAAGATTCTGGTAGGTCATGGAGTGGTTGACCAGTCTCACGCTATATCATGACAGTCAGTTTTCGGCTTTCTCTACTCAGGTGCTCGTCCGGATGAACCAGGGCACAATCGCAGTAGTTCTCCTGGTGCCGCCTTAGCCGATAGAGCGGAACGTAAGGCAGCAAAACACAGGAGCCGGGCAAACCCAACATTTTACCAAAGACATGATTCGAAGCTGATGCATATAAGGCCAAACTCGCGACGCGGAACACTCCCTAAGGTATTCGATCTTTATGGTGTAAACTGGGCCTAAACAGTGCCCTTTGTAATAAACCCCTGGTGTCCAGGTACGTGCAATATTCTGACGTGGCCACATGCCAATACGTCAGCATCCTTCTCAATTGTACTGAGAATCCGGGGGATGTGTATCAACAAGAGACAGTAAAAAAGGTTTACGCAGGGTCTTAATCTAAAAAGAATCCTTGGAACGGGTCCCTGCTCCACGTCTGCGCCTGTGTCTCCGTTGTGACGTATCCTGGACGGGTGTAGCACGATGGTCATCTGTAAAAGAGAGGAACTTAGTTGAAAAGTTGTCGTGCAAAAAGGTAGGTTGTACTAAAGAAAATATGTACAGTTCAAGATGAGTAAAGTTGGGCCTAATTACCACCTGTTTACGCGCGTTGAGCCCCTTGTATTGTAATAGGGGTATAGCCATCAGACCTGTATCAATTACATATAACTGCGCCGGACTCGTCTAACCGCGTCCGTGGTCTTAACGACCTGTCAAATGCTTCAGTTGGTGAGGCCGTTTTGCTTGTGGTTGCCAAGGCAGCCGCACGGTCTTCCGCGCGCAAGGAGTGCTCAATATTTCCATTTACCGTAATGATGCCGCGTGGACCGGGCATCTTAAGCATAAGACAAGCGTAATGTTGTATTGCGTTAAAGTGAGCGAAAGCTTCGCGTCCGAGTAGAGCTTGATAGCCACTTTGGAACGGAGCGATGTTGAAGGTTAACTTTTCATTGCGGAAGTTATCGGGAAAGCCGAATATAACCTCTAGTAGCAGGGAGCCCATGCAATGGGCTTCTGGGCCTGGCGTTAGGTAGTATTTCTATGGCTAATTTTTGCTGGGTCTATCCCCATGTTGCGTACTGTGTCCTGATATATCAGGTTTAAACTGCTGCTGCCATCCATCAGAACTCGTGTGAAGTGTATCCGTCAATTATTGGGTCTAATACCAAGGCAGCCCATCCTGCACGTCGGACACTTGCTGAGTAATCCCGATGGTCAAAAGTGATCGGTTGGGACGACCAGTGGCAGAATTCCGTGCTGATAGGCCCTGGGGCATGTGTCTCTAGGAGTGCCACTTTGTTTCTCCCCTTTATTACGTGTAACACGTTGACTGTTTTGACTTCTGGTGGGAATTTCTTCTGTTCCCCAGTGCTTTGCTTGCGAGGCTCGTCCTCGTCTTCGCTTGGTGTATCTTGCCCCTTATGTTTGGCGTTGAGCTTGCCGGACTACTTAAAGACCCAACATTCTCTGTGGGTATGATTTGCAGGTTTGTCGGGGGTACTATGGATCTAACATATTTGGTCCAGAATCTTGTTTAGGCTGGACAGTTCATCTTTGTTGCCTTTGGAGGGCGGCTTTTGCTGACCTGGCCGAGAGCTTCTGAATTCGGCGTTTACCGCCGTGCTCTTCGAGTTGTCTTCTTTATTCCGGCACTTGTTTTTGCTGCGTCGTGATTTCCCGTTTCCGTCCCTGACTTCGGATGTACTTGGGTCGCTGGTGCTGCATCGGGCTAACCAGTTGTCCTCGCCCATGCAAAAGCAGGTCATGAGGCTTGTTAATGCTGCCATTGTTCTCGGGTTTTCTTGGCCGAGGTGTCTGGCGAGCCATTCGCCTCGAACGATGTGCTTGAAAGCTGCTAAGGCTTCGGCGTCCGGACAGTCTACTATTTGGTTCTTCTTAGTGAGGAACCTGTTCCAAAGCTTTCGGGTTAACTCTCCAGGCTGTTGAGCTATATGACTTAAATCGTCTGCATCCGGTGGTCGGACATAGGTCCCTTGAAAATTTGCCCGAAATGCGTCTTCGAGCTCTTCCCAGCTTCCAATGGAGTTTTCGGGGAGGCTTTTAAGCCAGTGCCGAGCTGGCCCTTTGAGCTTGAGGGGTAAGGACTTGATGGCGTGGAGATTGTCTCCTCGAGCCATGTGGATATGGATGATATAGTCCTCAATCCAGAACCCAGGGTCTGTTGTTCCATCGTACGCCTCTATGTTTACGTGTTTGAATCCCTCTGGAAATTCATGGTCCAGCACCTCATCGGTGAAACATAGGGGGTGTGCGGCACCCCTGTATTTGGGTGTACCGTGGTGCTCGGATGTTTGTTGTGTTGTATTGCATACTGGAGCGCGCTTGCATGGCCCGTATATGGATCTGGTTGCGCCGTCCTTTTGATGCGAGCCCTCGCGTGGATCGTGTACTGGCTTATGTGCGGCGTCGTTTGCCACTCTATATTGGCCACGAGGTCGTCTATCCGACCGGATGGTCATTTTGTTTTCTAATTGCGGGGGATCTAAGGCCTCCTCGTCGAATTCGGGTAGCAACTTTCGCTTTGGGTAGCTCTTGGTGTGGCGATTACCGCCGTACTTCGCTATAGTGTCTTGCGCAGCCCTGAGCCTTTGCTTCTGCTTTTTCAAACTCCTCGCAGTGGCAACAAGCCTTTGATGGGCATTCTGTTGCTCCGAGCGCCTGTCCGGTGTGATGAGTCGGGTTGTTCGGTTTGATTCTCCGTGTTGCCCTGGTCAGGCGATGGTTCACCCTGCTCTATCGCTGGGTCTATATGACCGCTGTTTCTGCCGAGGCGGGATTTGGAGCGGCGCTTACGCCGCCGCTTTGACTGCTTCTCGAGGGAACAACCCTTCATTGCGTCCTTCCGTTCCTCGTCGTCGTTTTCTTTGGGTGTGTCCACCAAGTATACATCATATGATTAAGTGGGCGTCCCGTGCCCTGTGGGCAGTGGTTCCTGTTCGTCTCCTTCATTGTCGTCCATACCATCGATGTCTTTGGAGTCGAGGTCAAGCATGTTGGTCAAATCATCGACATTGGCTACTAAGTGGGTGGTGGGTGGGCGGCGAATTTCTTCGTCATCCGCACCCCAATCCTGCCGGACATAGTTCGGCCAGGACTCTCCTGACAAGGAGAGAGACCTTAATGAGTTCAGTATGTCGCCGAAGGGCAAGTGCTGAAAGATATCCGCGGAGGTAAACTCCATGATCGGCGCCCAGTCAGATTCGATAGGCACGGGCGCAGGCGGTTTGGAGTCCGTGGCCAGGGAAGGATCCGGCAGTGTGGCATCACGGCTCTCGTGAAGGGTATGGTCGATATTCGGCTCGATCGTTGCTGAGGATGCGGCCTCCGTGGCGGGGTCTATCCACCCATCCATGGATGGCGCAACTGGTTCCGAATTGAGGGTCGGAGCGGTTGCCGGCGCGATCTCCTGGACACTTTCTGATGGCAGAGCTAAATCATGCTCATCGTGACCGCGTGGCACACTAAGCAGGGGCTCAAATCCGTTGAAGATCAAGTCTCTGTGGATATCGGCCGTGTAGTTTAAGCTTCCAAACCTGACCTGATGGCAGGGGCGTAACTCTCGATCTGCTCCAGATGGCCAAGCGAGTTGGCCCGCAGTGCGAAGCCGCCCAATACAAAGATCTGTCCAGGGAGAAAAGTCTCACCCTGGACTGCATCGCTATTGATGATCGAAGGAGCCATCAAGCCTAATGGTGACGACACAGAGGAACTCTCAATGAAAGCACAAATGTCGGTGTCAAAACCCGCCCCTCATGTCATGTATCTTCGTTGCGGATGGAAGACTTTTGCTCGTATCCACAGCTTGACGGCGGGGCTCATTCTCTATTTCAAATTAATGGAGAACGTCCTGCTCTCCATCAAGGTCTTTGGAGACTCTGGAACTCGCCTGAAGTGTTGCATGGAGAGCTCCTCCGATGACGAAGGCTCCTCCTCAAGCGGGAGTGACGAGGAGGACAACAGCAGCGACGACGAGGGTGCCGAGCGAGGGAACACCGACTCCGACTCCGACTAACCGCGCCGCCCCTCCCTCGGCCATGTGCCCTGCTGAGGGCCTTCCTCGTCAAGCTCTCCATCAGCGCGTTCCCCGTCACCTTCTTTTTGCCTTCACCTGCCGCACCTGGGAGGAAAAGGGCAAGAACGGGGATCACGGGGCACTTATCTTTTGTTAGTTTGTCGGCCTACAGGCCTTGGTAGAATTTAGATCTTGTAATCCCCTCGCTCATGTACTCATTCTGTATGAATTGTACTTGTTTACAACATATGAATGAAAAGAAGAGTGTTTGCCGGGTTTTGCTTGCGCATGGGCGAGGGCCAGACCGAGGTATGTGTCCTCGTTATCTTAAGATAAACATTGTATCCCGACAACAAGCCTTGCCGTCCTCCTGCTCTATGGCTCGGCTACACTCATGCCCTTGGCGGAGGTAGGGACCGAGTACAATTAGGCCCTTTGCTCTCCCTCTTCCCATCGCACTACAACCAAGTTCCGGCCCAAAGTAAGTTTTTCTGACACGGGACAGAGGGAACAAGACGGTATGAGAGCGAGCGAAGCCTTATACGTTCAAGGTTCATACGGGGGCACAGAGTGCGGGAGAAAGACTTATCTAATGTCGCAGCCCCCCGGTAACCTTGGCTTGTCGGGGTCAGGGCGTCGTCCTGTTCTGTTTCTTCCAAATAGTTCAGCAGAACTGTCCATGTACCCTGCGAACCAAATAAGATGGAAAGGAACAGAGAGATGCACACTCGACCTCTATGCTAGGGGTTAGCCGCCGCTAAGCACTATTAACCCTAACCGAGGGAGAGACTCCACCTAGCATGCATGCTAAAACATAGGGCGCCAGCGCTTCATTTATTTATGCTCAGGGTCAGCGTCTGGCTTTGTACAGAGGGTTACATGCCTTGACGGCAAGGCTTGTACAAAAGATGGCTTGCCGGGGGGGCCCGGCAACCGTGCCTCTTGGGTAAAACTTGCGAAGATGTTCGATGTTCCAGGAGTTGCTCACTTGAATAGCATCTTCGGTCTCCAGGCGGACTGCGCCGGTCCTGGTGACTCGTAGTACCCGATAAGGGCCTTCACACTTTGGCATAAACTTGTTGGAATTCTTGGCCGATTGAATGCACCGAAGAAGTAGGTCGCCTTTCTCAAAGCTTCGGGCATGAACCTTGCGGCTTTGGTAGTGGCACAAGGCTTGCCGGTAGCGGGCTGCTCTCACAGCCGCCTGAAGACGATCTTCCTCAAGGAGTGTTGCGTCATCTTGCCACAACTACTCTTGCTCAAGCTCGTCATAAGAGAGCACTCGAGGTGACCCGTATGTGAGTTCCGTGGGGAGAACTGCTTATGCCTCGTATACCAGGGCAAAGGGTGTCTGGACGGTGGCTTGATTTGGTGTCGTTCTGATTGACCAAAGAACCACCGGCAACTCATCAATCCAGCGCTTTCCGCTCTTGTGCAGCCTGTCAAAAGTCTTTGTCCTTAGGCCATGCAGTACTTCAGCATTTGCCCTCTCTGCCTGGCCGTTGCTTTGTGGGTGTGCCGCAGAAGCAAAACAGACCTTGCTGCAGAGGTCTTGGATGTATTGCATGAAGGTGTGGCTTGTAAACTGTGTGCCGTTGTCGATGATGACTCTGTTTGGCACACCAAAGCGGCAGACTAGCCCCTTGAAGAACTTGACGGCTGATTGCGCTGTCACCTTCGTTACCGCTTCCACCTCCTGCCACTTTGTGAACTTGTCGATTTCAACGTACAAGTACTCAAAGCCCCCGACAGCATGGGGCAAGGGGCCCACTATGTCGAGCCCCCAGACCGAAAATGGCTAGGAGAGAGGAATTGTTTGAAGGGCTTGAGCTGGTTGATGAAGCTTCTTCGAATGGAACTGACACGCTTCACACTTGGTTACTAGTGCCATTGCATCCTGGAGGCCAGTGGGCCAGAAGAAACCCTGCCGGAATGCCTTGCCGGCAAGGGCCCTCGACCCTATGTGGGAGCCACATATGCCTCCATGTATCTCTGCCAACAACTCCAGTCCTTCCTCCCAAGGAATGTACTTCAATTTCACACCGTTTTGCCTTTTTCTGTACAGGATGTCGTCGACGAACTGATACATGGCAGAGTGACGGGCTACTTTCTCCGCTTCTTCCTGTCCCTCAGGGAGTACCCCTGTTTGGAGGAATTGTTTGGTATGTTGTGCCCATGTCGGAGCCTGGGGCTCGACAACAAGGACTAAAGGCATTTCCTCTGCCATGGGAGCGACTGTCTCTACAGCCAGGGCTTGACGCCCTACCGGAGTCGGTTGCCCCATGGCAGGCTTAGCGTCCACGGCAACATCTTTCCCGGCGGCTCCTGGGAAATTGGCGTTAAAGTATTTATCGAGGCCTGACTTTCTTCGCTTGTTCTTCTCTGTTGATGGTTCAACGGATGGTTGACTCAACCGAAGCACAAAAGTACCTGGTTCCATATGTAGTTTGAAGGCGGCGCGTTTGGAGAGGTAGTTGGCAATGTCGTTCTCCACTTGGGGAACATGCTCCGCCTGTATACCGTCAAAACGCTACTCCAGCTTCCTCACCTCATCTATGTAGGCCTCCATCAACGGGCTTTGATAATCTTTGTTGACTTGGCTGACGACAAGCTATGAATCACCCCTGACGATGAGCTTCTTGATACCGAGGTCTGCTGCGATCCTGAGACCGGCAAGCAACCCCTCGTATTCAGCAGTGTTGTTCGTGGACATCTCCCTGGGAAAGTGCATCTGGGTTACATACTTGAGGTGCTCTCCGGTGGGTGCAACGAGCAGCACACCAGCTGAGGGAGGACTAAGGGGTCCTCGGGCGTCCGGCCTATTAGCCATGGGCCAGACTGATAGGCTATGAAGAACACGAAGACCGAAGACTGCACCCGTGTCCGGATAGAACTCTCCTTGGCGTGGAGGGCAAGCTTGGCGACCAACTATGAAGATTTATTTCTCTGTAACCGACCTTGTGAAACCCTAGATCCCTCCCGTGTCTATATAAACCAGAGGGCTAGGTCCGTAGATAGGCCAAATCCTCATAATCATAGCCTGACTAGACTTTTAGGGTTTAGTCATTACGATTTCGTGGTAGATCAACTCTTGTAATGCTCATATTCATCAAGATCAATCAAGCAGGATGTAGGGTATTACCTCCATAGAGAGGGCCCGAACCTGGGTAAAACATTGTGTCCCCTGTCTCCTGTTACCATCAATCCTAGACGCACAGTTCAGGACCCGGCCCCCTACCCGAGATCCGCCGGTTTTGACACCGACATTGGTGCTTTCATTGAGAGTTCCACTGTGTTGTCCCCAAAAGGTTTGATGGCCCCTTCAATCATCAACAACGATGCTGTCCAAGGCGAGACCTTCCTCCCTGGACAGATCTTCGTGTTTGGCGGCTTTGCACTACGTGCCAACTCGCTTGGCCATCTGGAGCAGATTGATAGCTACGCCCCTGGCCACCAGGTCAGATTTGGGAGCTTGAACTACGTTGCGGACATCCGTGGAGACTTGATCTTTGCCGGATTTGAGACCGCGGCAACCACTCCTGGTCACCTCGATGGACATGACCTAAATTTGTCATCGGACCGCATCCAGGAGATAGCTCCTGTAACTCCTCTGGCCTTAGATCCAGAGCATACCGCGCCATCCAAGGACCGGAGGCTCAACCCCATCACGGAGGCCACAGATTCCCTGGCGTTGGAGTCGCACATAGACTTAATCTCACACGATACCTGTGCCACTGGAATTCCGGACTCGTCTCCGGTCATAAGTTCCGAACCATGTGAGCCCGCGGACGCCAAACTTGATCGTTTATCGATCTTTGAATTCAGCGCCGCAGACATCTTCCAGCACTCGCCTTTGGGCGATGTGCTAAACTCATTAAAGAACCTGTCCTCGGCGGGGGACTCACAACCAAACTATTCCGGTTCGAACTACGGGCTGACGAAGGAGAATTTTGCTTCCCACCCGCCACCCACTTCATAGCCACGGTCGAGGACTTAACCGGCATGCTTGATTACGACTCCGAAGACATCGGCGGTATGGACGACGATGCTGATGAGGAGCAAAACCAAAATCCACCATTTACTGGACGCTGGACGGCCACTACTTCATACAATGTGTACATGGTGGACACACCCAAAACAACCAGCAACGATGATAAAGAAAATCCAATCAAGAATAAACCTCCTTAGATACAGAAAAAATGCCAGCGTCCTCAACGCCGCTCTAAGTCACGTCGTTCAAAAGACAGCAACACCGGCACGGGAGAAGATAATACTCCGAACGGTGCCGACGATAATGAAGACCCCGTTGAAGCAACTTCTGAACAAGAAGAACGGGAAGATGGGCAAGTTAGCCCCGATGAGCAGGCCATAAACGAAGACTCGGAGGACAGTAATTATCTTCCGCTCTCCGAGGATGAGGACAGCCTCACAAATGAAGATTTTATCATACCTGAGGAACCCCTCGAGCAGGAGCGCTCTAAGCGCCGGCTAATAGTCACTGCAAGGAGCCTAAAAAAGAAGCAGCAACAGCTTCAAGCTGACCAAGATCTGCTCAATGATAGATGGACCGATGTCCTAGAAGCCGAAGAATATGGCCTCAAGCGCTGAGCCAAAAGCTACCCGAAGCACAAATTGCTACCTCAGTTCGCTGATGAGGTGCTGGAGCCCATACCATCATATGCAATGAGGCTGACCGACCACCACGAGGTCAGGATAAAACGGCAACTCAAGCCGAATACCAGCCCGCTCCACCTCATTATAAAGGCAGAGATAAAACAGCTCGTGGTCATACATATGACCTTCGGCAGGACCTGAATAATAGAGCAGGACATACCAGATCGATCTATGGATCGCAAGGACGTACCTCGACACATGACGACAGCTATCTATTCAGCCGTGACAAACCTAGTCTTACACGGGCCGAGCATCGTAGATAGACTCCATCGAAGCTACGTCGCGATGCGGCTCGATATAGAGGCATCGCACACCCTCTTTGCTTCACAGACGAAGTAATGGATCACGAATTCCCAGAAGGGTTTAAATCCGTAAATATTGAATCATACGATGGAACAACTGACCCCGCGGTGTGGATCGAGGACTTTATTTTCCACATTCATATGGCTCGTGGAGATGACCTCCACGCCATCAAATACCTCCCTTTAAAACTCAAAGGGCCAGCTCGGCACTGGCTAAAAAGTCTGCCTAAAAATTCTATTGGCAGCTGGGAGGATTTGGAAGAGGCCTTCCTGGACAACTTCCAAGGTACATATGTCCGGCCACCAGATGCCGATGACTTAAGTCACATTGTCCAGCAACCCGGAGAGTCAGCCAGGAAGCTTTGGACTAGGTTCTTAGTTAAAAAAGAACCAAATCGTCGACTGTCCAGACGCGGAAGCCCTAGCGGCCTTCAAGCACAGCATCCGGGACAAGTGGCTCACTCGCCACCTCGGTCAAGAAAACACAAAATCCATGCCAGCCCTTACCCCTCTGATGACCCTCTTTTGCGTGGGAGAAGACAGTTGGCTCGCTCATAGATGCAACAACGCCAGCGACCCGAGCACTTCTGAAGTCCGGGACAGCAATGGCAAACCACGACACACTAAATACAAATGCCACAATGATAACGAAATAAAGCAAGACACAATGGTCAACGCCGGATTCAGCGGCCCCAAATCCGGTCAACGGAAGAAGCCATTCAAGGCAAACAAAGACGGACCATCCAATTTGGACAAGATATTGGACGGGCCCTGCCAGATTCATGGCCACCCCGACAAACCAGCCAATTATACCAACATAAGCTGTTGGGTCTTCGAGCAGGCCGGCAAGCTCAACGCCGAACACAAGGGGAGGAGGCCGCTAGGCGACAGCAACGATGAAGAGGCTCACCAATCAAATACCGGGGGTCAGAAGCAATTTCCCCCGAAGGGAAAATAGTGAACATGGTATACGTGACACACAATTCTACAGGGGAGCAGGATAAACACTCCCTCCGGACTGAGGATCACACCATGGCAACCTCAGCCGAAGTACAAAGCGGTCTCAGTAAACCACATACCTTGTTGGCCATTAAGCTTCCGGTCTCCACTCAACAGGATCGACCGATTTTGGAGTAGGACTAGCAGTTCGGCTTCCGCCGTCCGCCTCATACACCTGCGAAATCTTTACCGCGCATACATAACTATGCACTTCAAATAGCCTGGGCGTCGGTGGAAGCACAATACGGACGGGTCTACAAGTACTCCCATAAACTACTCCCCCTTTTCCTTTTTTTCTAAATTACTCTTTCTTTTTCCATTATCCTTTTCCACAGGTAGCGCACAAGCTGGCCATATCATGGACTGTATCAGAGTCTGGGGTCATAAATCCACCCAAAGGATACTCCTGTTACGGAGGCCCTCCACCGAGGAAAGGAGGCGCAGATGTGCGATAGGAGGTCCAAAATAACTTTTTGTAGACTGCACTCTCTATTTTGAGCCTGTAAAGTGCCTTTTTCCTCCGCCTTCGACCCCTGGCATGTAAAATAGCAGGGGTTGCGGCTTTGTTATCTATATAAATGATTGGCGCATCACTCATATCCCAGTAAAAATAATCCACTCTTTTCTAAAGAACTGAGTTTTACCCATACGATTGTTTCAAACATACACCTCGGCAGAACTTGCCAGGGGCTCGGTATGGGAACAAACGAGTTGCGGACAAAGTCCGAACAGCTCTATAGCTTACTTCGGCGTCGCGAGTTTTGGCCTTATATGCATCAGCTCCGAATCATGTCTTTGGTCAAAAGTTGGGTTGCCCGGCTCCTGTGTTTGCTACCTTACGTTCCGCTCTATCGGCTAGGGTAGTAAAGGAAGAACTACTGCGATTGTGCTTCCGGCTCACCTGGTTAAGCACCTTAGTAGTGAAAGCCAAAAACTAACTGTCATGATGCGGCGAGAGCTGGTCAATCACTCGATGACTTATTGGAATCTTTTGCGATTCCCGTCGTGTCACACGAAGGACCTATTTCAGGTCAAATACGTAAATGCATTATACGAGAATATGTCACGTACATAACAGGGGCTATATCATAGACCCACCATAAAACTCCTATGGCTAAGTGAAAGTGTTAACGCCCTATAGTCCGGTTGCCTGGTTCGCCGCACTGACACCTCCTTCACGGACCAAGACGTTGGGTCAAGAGTGATCAGATGCTTTTTCGAACACCCCCGTATTTCCTACGAGGGGGCTGAAGACGACGACTAGAAAACTTTCAGATCACATACAAACGGCCGCATGGGAGGAACAAATGCCTTTAGGCAAAACCAAAATGTAGACTGATTATAAAAATTGTCTTTTACAATTCGTAAAGAGTTCACTTGAATAGTATGCCTTTCAAACATTGACCCTCTATCAAGCGGGAAGCCTCTAAGACGTCCTCAAAGTAATGCTCTGGTGCGTGATGGTCCTTGCCTTGGGTGGACCCTTCGCTGCAATATCGATGGCCTTCATCTTCCCCCAGTATGTCTTGACTCGGACAAAGGACATCCGTGCACCTTCAATGCACGTCGATCGCTTCACGGCGTCAACACGTGGCACTACATCAGCAAGCCGCTGCACCGAACCGAAGTAGCTATTCAGAATAGGCTCAGTCGGCCACAACCGGAGTATGACGTTCTTCATGGCAGCACCGGACATCCTGTGAAGCTCGGCCCATTGGGACATCTGTTCATTTAGTAGTAGAGGGCATTTTGATGCACCAAATTGTGACCAGAAAAGCTTCTCCGTTGCATATCCCTCTTGCGCTTGCTAAAACTACGCCACATCGGAAGAACTCTTTGGCAGGTCCAAAAACACGTCTGGAGAGCTCCACACTTGGTTAAGCTGAGCATAATTCGGATCGCCGAACTTAGTTTGCAATAAAAAGGGCTTACCAGCCGCGATCTCCCCAGCTTGTCGGATCTCTTCCCGGGCCGCTCTAGATTCGGACGGGGCTTCTCTTGCCTCTCGTAAGGCCTTGTCAAGATCAGCCATTTTGGCTTCTTTATCCCTCTCGAGAAATCCGCAGCGGCTAGCAGCCTCCCTTAGTTCAAGCGTGATCGAGGATATTTTCTCCTCGTATTGGTGTCGAGCAGTCTGTTCAGCCTTTAACTCGGCATATGCCTGCTCCTTGGCCCGGGCTAGCTCAACTCGAAGGATCTCGACCGCGGCAACACCATTTGAATATATGTACATCTTATTACACAAATCTTCGCATCATGCTTATATTTTAAACACGTGCATAGTATGGCTGCCCTAAAAACATACCTTGCGCCTTGTCAAGCCGCCTGTTGATAAGCGCGATATCATTATCTGCCTCGTCAATCTTGTGTTGCAACTCTGCAACCTCTATAGTCCGGACAGTTTCTGGGGAAGTCACAGCCTGTGTTCCAATTAATCATATTATTTCCTGGGCATATCTTTTGATCCTCTGATCGCCTCCCTCGGGAAGCCAATCAGAGTCTCAGGGGCTACTATCTATACACAGGTGTATTTTGTGAATAAAACACAATCGAACATATTACAGTACAAACCTCGAAGCCTCTTAGTAGGCCCACGAAGGCCTCATTCAATCCGCTTTTCGCGGACAAGACCTTTTCGACCACCGCGCCCATCAAGGTATGATGTTCCTCTGAGATGGACGCCTACCGCAGCATGTTCGTCAATGTATCCGGCGCCTCTGGGTCTCCGAAAGCTGCTATATGAGTACGACCTTCCTTTGAAGGGATCTGTTTATTCATATCCGGCTGACGACCGGACTGTTCGGGACCTCCATGGTTGGTCTCCGGACCCTGGGCCACCGAAGTATCACCTTCGGGTAGTGTCTTCATCATACCTTGCACTACTTGTTGATCGGGGGAGACCCTCCGCGATGACACCTTGAAGTCGTCCGCCCTATTGGGCGAGGAGACCGGTGGAGGCGTCTCGCTTCCCATCATCTTCTAGAGAAGTCCCCCGAGGAAGAGGCTTATTGGAGAAGATTGTGTGCCGAACTGCAAAAAAAACATGTATTCTAGACGTTACAAGATAGGAACGGGACATATTTAAAACACCCTTGATTCACTTACGATTTGGCCTGAGGCTTGTCCTCATCATGGGACTGCGTGATAACATCGTCCTCCAAGCCCGGGCCACCCGTCAGAGGCATATTGCCTCGCTTGGCAGCCTTTTTCTCCCAATCTTCGGAGGCAGCCCTTTTCTTTCCATGGGGGGAAGAGACATTGACTTCCCCTTCATTTTTATCTTCGGATGATGGAATCTTGATTCCCCCGGACACAATGCCCGATATACCTTCAGAATGGAGGCCATCTTTGGTCCTCCCACTCTCCGTTTTGCTCTCCTTCACAGGCATTTGGTATAGTGCCAGGGTCAGCATCCTTGTTAACACGTGATCCATTGAACCTTTGGGAAGAGGGGTCGAACACCTAATTAATTCTGCTTTCTTTATCCAGCCCTGAAAGATGATAGTTTGCTCAGTAACGTATTATGGCATACTTAATTACAAAGTGTTCGAAGGTCGAGTGCTTACCGGGGTATCTGGACGTTTGTAGTCGAGGCCGGCATCCTCAGTGGTGTCCGGCCAATGTTTTCGTTTCCTAAAAAACAACTTCCACATCCCTTTGTGCATAATAACGAAGAAGTGTTGGAGGGTTCGTGGTCCTTCCAGATTGAACTCCCACACACAAAGAGGCCCACGCTAGCATGGCAGAGCTCGGCGGACTAGCATTACTTGAATCACGTCGACAAGATCTATGTCCTTCTTAAGGAGTGTTCGGATACAGCTCTGTAGAGTCTGCACTTCATCAACTGATCCCCAGTCCAGCCCCTTATTGATCCATGATGCAAGTTGTAATGGAGGGACAGAACGGAACGCATGTATAGCTGCCCACTTGGTGCTATGGGGTTTCGTGATGTAAAACCACTCTCGCTGCCATTGGTTGGAAGTCTCTGTGAAAGAGCCTTTTGGCCAGAGAGTGTTGGTAAGCTTGCTTACTATAGCACCGCCACACTCCGTTTGTTCCCCATCGACTACCTTCGGCTTCACACTAAAGGTCTTGAGCCATAGTCCAAAGTGCGGGGGGATTCGAAGGAAGGCCTCGCACGTGATGATAAACGCCGAGACGTGGAGGAAAGAATCCGGAGGTAGATCATGAAAATCTAGTCCATAATAAAACATTAGCCCCGGACAAAGGGGTGGAGAGCGAACCCTAGCCCTCGGAGGAAGTGAGAGATGAATATGACCCACTCGCCACATCTAGGGGTCGGAATAACCTGTCCTTGAGCAGGAAGCCTGTGGGGGATCTCCGCGGTCAGGTATCTAGCTGCCCGAAGCTTTGCGATATCCTCCTTTGTAATGGAGGAGGCCACCCATCGACCTTGAGGGCTGGGTCCGAACATGATGGGGAAGCTTGGAGCGATGGAGTCGAACCTTGGGTGCTAGAACTTGAGGTTGGAAAGGCTGAGGAGAGGTTTGGCGTAAAAAGACGGCCCCTGGTTCCTTTATAAATGCACCAGGTATTGAACACCTCCTCCAGAGCCTGGAGACTTGCCTATTCCTAAGGAGTCTTTTCAACAGAACGGTTGGGTTGCCCCCGCTCGTATTGATGAGAATCCCGCAATAAGGGGACACGATCTCGGCTTCGACAGGACGTGCCAATAACAACCATGCCTCGAAACATGGAACGGTGGGATAGGAAACTGTTCGAAATAAATAACCAGGCGAGCGTGATGTCACGTTATAAAAATTATCAGCAGATTGGACTCGTAAAATAATATGCTCTACGGCTGTGGTACTTATGGTACAGGTCCGGACACAATCATTACGTCCGAAGACTATCTTGGAGTTCGGAAGGATGAACCCGCCTTGCAATGCCGAATACAGATCTACGCGCCAGATACCTTGTCATTGATGCCAGGTTCAGGGGCTGCTGAGGGAGTCCTGGACTAAGGGGTCCTCGGGCGTCCGGCCTGTTAGCCATGGGTCGGACTGATGGGCTGTGAAGAACACGAAGACCGAAGGCTGCACCCATGTCCGGATAGGACTCTCCTTGGCGTCGAGGGCAAGCTTGGCGACGAACTATGAAGATTCCTTTCTCTGTAACCGACCTTGTGTAACCCTAGATCCCTCCCATGTCTATATAAACCAGAGGGCTAGGTCCGTAGATAGGCTGAATCCTCATAATCATAGCCTAACTAGACTTTTAGGGTTTAGTCATTATGATCTCGTGGTAGATCAACTCTTGTAATACTCATATTCATCAAGATCAATCAAGCAGGACATAGGGTATTACCTCCATAGAGAGTGCCCGAACCTAGGTAAAACATTGTGTCCCCCGTCTCCTGTTACCATCAATCCTAGACGCATAGTTCGGGACCCCCTACCCGAGATCCGCCGGTTTTGACACCGACACCAGCACCAACGCCTTGCAGCGAGAAAGCCCCGTCAAAGTACATAATCCAGTTGCGATCTGCCTCCTTGACGGGGAGGGTGGTCTCTTAGATCTCTTCGTCGGGCGTTGAGGTCCACTCAGCAACGAACTCTCCTAGGACTCTGCTCTGGATTGTCTAAGTACTTTAAAACTTCAAACCAAAGCTTGACAGTTCCATGACCCACTCCACAATCCTCCCGGTTGTGTCTGGGTTATGCAATATCCGTTGCAACGGGAGGCGGTGACGACAGTGCTTTTGTGTGCTTGGAAGTAATGACGTAGCTCCCTCGAGGCCATAAGGAGGCCTAAGAGCAACTTCTGCACACCGGAGTACCTTGACCTAGCCCCCTGCAAGAGGGAGCTGACAAAGTAGACCGGGTGCTGCGTCATTTTCTTTTTCCGCACCACTTCGTTTGGTTGCGCAGGCCCTATCCCGCCAGCATTAGACTCTGTCGGGGGAGCTCTGGCTTGCCATCCGCCAGTCCTGCCGTTGTCACTGCCTCTTCGTCGACCTCCCTCTGTGCCACTAGCGCGACACTGACCACTTGATTCGTTGCCGCTAGATATAGCAGCAACGGCTCTTGCGGTTTGGGCGCAACCAGTGTCGGTGTAGAGGAGAGGTATTTCTTCAAATCCTGCAGCGCTGCTTCGACCTCTGGGGTCCATTCCATTGGGCCCGCCTTTTTCAAAATTTTGAAAAAGGGAAGGGCACGCTCAGCAGACTTGGAGATGAATCTACTCATGGCGGCAACGCAGCCAATGAGTCGACGCACATCCTTGGTCTGCTTGGGCGCCTCAATCTGCTTAATAGCCTTGATCTTGTCTGGATTCGCCTCGATCCCACGCTGTGACAGAAAGAACCTGAGAAGTTTGCCAGACAGAACACCGAAGACACACTTCTCAGGGTTCAACTTGAGGTTGATCATGCGCAGATTAGCAAATGTCTCTTCCAAATCTTGTACAAGCGTTGCCCTGTCCTTCATTTTGACCATTATGCCATCCATATAAGCTTCCATATTTATATGTAGCCAGGGCTCAAAACCAATTTGGACTGCCCTTGCAAACGTTGAGCCAGCACTCTTCGACCCATAAGGCATCTGTAAAAAGGAATACATACCAAATGGGGTGATGACTGATGTCTTCTCTTTGTCTTCTCTTGTCATGAAGATCTGGTGGTATCCGGAGTAGGAGTCAAGGAATGATAACAGATCACACTCGGCCGTGGAGTCAACAATCTGGTCAAAGCGCAGCAACGGGAAAGGGTCCTTGGGACAAGCCTTATTGATATCGGTGTAGTCAATACACAGCCTCCACTTCCCATTTGCCTTGTGCACCACCACCGGATTGGCCAACCATGTCAAATGGAGTACTCCTCTCACCAAGCCTGCCGCTTCCAACTTCCTGATCTAATTCGTAATGAACTCTTGTCGTTCCAAAGCTTGCTTCCTAACCTTCTGCTTGACGGGTCGCGTATGAGGAGAGACAGCAAGATGGTGCTCAATCACCTCCCTGGGAACGCCGGGGATGTCGGATGCTTGCCATGCAAACACGCCAACATTCGCCCGTAGGAAGGTGACGAGCGCGCTTTCCTATTTGCTGCCTAGGGTGGAGCTTATGATGAAAGCCTCTCCCGTGCCATCCTCCTTGACGGACATCTTCTTGGTCTCTGGTGGTGCAGCTCTGGATTTCTTGCTCTTTGCCGGTAGAGCTCTCTGGCATGTCCTCAACGGGAGCACAACACTCCGAAGAAGTGCGCTTGCCGGAGTGGGTGCGAGAGGTCTTGCCGGTCTTCTTTTCTCCCAGGGCTCCAGCGGCAGGAGCAAGTGCCTTGGCAGCAATCGCTACAATTGCTTCCCGGTAGAGTTGGTCGGCACAAATCAGTGCGTCCTTCTTGTCGGAGGGGACGGTGCTGATGGTCATTGGCCCATGCATCTTCAGTGTGTTGTAGGCGTAATGTGACGCCGCCATGAACTTGGCTAGTGCCGAGAGGCCGAGAATCCCATTGTAGGGCAAGGGGATCTCGGCTACATCGAAAACAATCATCTTCGTCCTGTAGTTTAATTCGCCTCCAAACGTCATGGGCAGCCTGACCTTACCCTTCGGCTGACTCCTCCCCGGGTTGACCCCTTGAAACGTGCCCGTCTCTTCGAGGTCTCCATCAGGAATCTGCAGCCTTTGGATCACAACGTGCGAGATCAAGTTCAGACCGGCCCCGCCATCAACTAGCATCTTTGTCACCTTGAGGTTGTGTATTGTTGGCGAGACCAACAACGGCAAACACCTGACCGCAGTTATGCCATCAGGGTGGTCCTCAGTGTCAAAAATGATAGGCGTGCTAGACCACTTCAGTGGCTTCTGAGCATCAAGTGATGGTTCCGCTGCTGTGATCTCACGCGCCCACTGCTTGAGCTGGCGGTGAGAGGTGTGCAGCGAGGCGCCACCGTCGATGCACATGGCCTCCGTAGCCTTCTGGAACTCATGCTCGCTGTACTCGTCGTCTTCGTCATGATCATCATCTCCTTGCTTCTTTTCACGGCCCCGAGCGGGCCTTTCTTGCTGGTTATCCTTTCCATGACGACCTCCTTGGCCGCCATGCTTCTTGCCAGATCCCTCGGCCCCATTCTAGCCCTTCTCCTTGTCCCGCCTCTCATACTCAGCTTTTTGCTTCACAGCAAGCAGCTCGACTTCCCGGCAGTTCTGGAGGTCGTGGCCCTTAGTGCGGTGGATCATGCAGTATTGCTTGTCGGAGCCTCCTGGCTTGTCGGCAGCCGCCAAGGCCCGGCAAGCAGCGCACCTGACAATTTCCTTGCCGGGGCCGTCTGCCTTGGCCTTCTTGGTAGTGCCAGTGTCCTCGGATCCGTCGACGGCAAGCACGGTCTTGCCCTTGCGCTTCCTGTTGCGGTGCCGGCCCTTCTTTGTCGGGGTGGCTGTGCCTTCGTCTGTGGAGTCGGTTTCTGTGCTGGCATCCTCGCTGGGGTACTTCCTCCCCTCTTCAGCTCGAGCGCACCTATCGGCCAGAACATAAAGTTCGGCCACATCTTTGACCTTGTTCATCGCAAGCTCTTCACGCATCTTGCGGTTGCACACATTCTGGTGAAATGCGCTGATCACGGCCGCGGGATGAACATCTGGGATGTTGTATTGCACCCAGCTGAACCTCTGTATGTACTTGCGCAGGGTTTCGCCTTCCTTCTGGGGGATGATATGCAAATCGCTTGCCTGGCCATGAGCTTGGTGGCCTCCGGTAAAGGCACAAACGAACTCATGGCACAAGTCGACCAAGAAGAAATGGAATCCACCGGTGTCGGAGTAAGTGACCACGGGTAGCCTAGCCGGCTCCCCCTGGCCTTTCTAAAAAAAATTATGAGCCGATCCGGCTCTCAAGAATCCAAGACATGGGGCCGCCTTCCCCTGGTCGGCTGTATCCCAGGCCGGCTATCGGAAGGCGGCCCGACTTCAGCCCTCATGAAGAAAGCCGCGGGAGGGCCGGCTCCGAAGAGCCGGCTGCAAGAAGGCCGACTCCAAGGAGCCGGCTCCCATAAAGCAGTCGAGATCGTACCCTCGAAGTCTGCACCCACATAACGGCGATGTGATGGGGCGTGGCTACAGCAAGGCTGGCCACCCCCGAATCCCGGAGCACGCCTGGCACAGTGTGTCGTACGGGTGGCCATGACCCGTTCGGCGCAGCACTGTTGCCATGTTGACCCTGATGTCATCCACGACGGGCTACCAGTACGGCCCACGGGCGGTCGGCCCCTTCGGGCAGAGAGACACCCGAAGGCGGCCAGACTTCCCCCAGTCGGCCCAAGATAGAGCCGGCTCCCCACAGCCGGCCTGCCACCTCCCTCGAAGAAGACGCCCCATTAAGGAGACAAGACGCGGAGGGGCTACAGTGATTGCCCGCCGGACGGCAGCACTGTAGCCACGCTTACCTCGGCGATGCCCTCGTCACCAAGATTGAGCAACAGTAACCAGCCACCGGCAAGGCCTGGACAGTGGGGCCTGCCTGTCGACCCAGGAGCCGGCAGCCGGCGGGACCCACCAGTCGGCGGGCCCCAGCAGTGGGCGTGGAAGCCAGCGAGCATAGACACAGACGGCTGGGCCCCACGCCCGGCCGGATTACCATTCTACCCCCGGGGGGTAGGCCTATTTAAACCCCCGGGACACCCATGCAAAGGGTTGATCCCTGTTAGTTTTAGACACCACGTAGGGAGGAGAAGAGAGCAAGCAGAGCCCTTCTTCCTCCTCTCGCCAAACAGCTCAAGGAGCACCGTGTAGCTACTTGTTCATCTAGTGATCATGCGGAGACCCCGCAGAGCAGCAGTAGGGGTGTTATCTCCACGGAGAGCCCCGAAGCTGGGTAAGATTCGCCTCATCCCGTTTCCAGGCACCGGCGATGTTTTACTGGTTCCCACAATGATAAGCCACCCGTTGGCATATGTCGCACCTACCACCCGACACTTGGCGCCCACCATGGGGCCAGGTGCACTGTCATCCGGAGACCTGTTCTGGACGGGAACCCTCTTCCTCCCCTGCGAGCGTAGCCAGCCCGGCACGCCCAATGGCGCTTGCCACGACGCGCTGCAAGGCGTCACCAACGCCTGCGCAGCGAGCAGCCTCGCTGATCTCCTCTACAAGACCCTCATCTCCGACGAGCTCGCCTCCGACGCGGGCACCGACCACCTCGTCAACCTCCTCGGCCAGCTCCGCGTCTCCGACGAGTCTGCCGTGGACTTGGAGTCGGTTGGCTCCACCGATCCGATGCCTGTCGACTCCGACACGGCCTCATTCGACACCTTTCCCACCAACGTCACGATCTACAACGACCCGCTTCCCCGAGCCGATGGCTGCGACGCTATCACCACCGAGGTGATGGTCATCGGCCACGACGGCTCCGCTGACGAGAGCGCCCACGACGCCCCGCATGCGGCGGTCCACGACTTGTCCATCCCCCTCCCGGCCGACGCCGACGCTAAAGCACTGGAGGCTCGCCGCCTCGCCCTCCTCGCGGAGGGCCGGAAGTTGGTTTCCATGAGACGCCTCGCTGAGGCCCACTGACGCGAGGCCGACCGCGCCGCCTTTGGCACGCCGCCCCCAGGCGGGCCTAGCCGGGCCGGCGTTGTCAGACAGCGCGGCGCTGTCGTTGCCGACACATTAGGAGTCGACCGCCCAGTCTACGCCACTCCACTCAAAAACCTGCGCGCCGCCCAGGCGGCCGTAGACGAGCTAGATGGACTGGGGGCCGAAGAACTCCCCCACATGACCCGACACATCCAGCAGCTGATCGATGCAGCCGCGCAGCGGCACGAAGCCGACGCCCGCGCGGAAAGCCCTCCCCCGTGCCGAGATCACGGCGCGACATCCCGGACGCCAGATGCGGGTCGAGACCCCGCGCGGCGCGTGAACGAGCCGGCTGCCAGCCGAAGCCAAACCCGGATCTCCATCGAGCGAGACGCAGAAGGCCACCCTCGGGCCGTGGAGTGGCGGGGCAACCCGCCTCCACCCCGGCCCCGTGGAGAGAGATATCCCACCCCACCGCATGTTGCACTTCCGACTCTCAGCGGCCGGCTAGGTCGCCGCGAAGGAGTCGGCGAGAACGACGCCCGCCATCAGATCGACCGCCTGGCGCGATCCCTGGCGCTGGAAGAAGAAGACGATGTTGTTCTGCCTTGCTTCGGCCCCCGCATCCGCGACGAGCCCTTCCCCAAAGGGTTCTCGCTCCCAAGAGACACACCCAAGTACAACGGCTCTGTGAAGCCGGAAGATTGGTTGATCGACTACTCCATGGCGGTTAGCATAGCCAACGGCAACCGGCGCGTTGCCGTGAAGTACGTGCCCCTCATGCTACAAGGCACGGCGCGGACCTGGCTCAAGAGCCTCAAACCACACAGCATCAACAGCTGGCTAGATTCCACAGAAGCTTTCGTCAGCAACTTCACCAGCACCTACAAGCGGGCTCCCAAGCCCAGACAGCTCTCCTTGTGCGTACAAGGCCCCGCCGAGTCCACTCGCGACTACCTCACGCGTTGGGCCGAGCTCCACAACTCTTGCGAAGGGGTGCACGAGGTGCAAGCCATAGAATACTTCACTGCCGGGTGCCGAGAAGGCACCCTCCTCAAGCACAAGCTTCTCTGCGACGAGCCGACTACCCTCGACGAGCTTCTGGACATAGCGGACAAGTACGCCACCGCCGACTCCTCAATGAAGACCGAGCTCCGAGTAGATGTGTCCGGGAAAGTACTCAACTCGGCGCCCAAGACGCCGGCTGGGGATTCCGGCCGACGCCCACACTCGAACGACCACAAGCGCAAGGGCCCAGCGCCGCCTCCCGTCAGCCGGCAGGTGGCCACAATCGAAGACGTGCCGCCCGAAGGGCGGCCCGCGCCCAAGAAACCCAAGGGCGGCAGGCCGGCTTGGCAGCCGGCCTTTTCCTACGAGCAAACTCTCGACGCCCCGTGCAAGTTCCACAGCGGCGCGAAGCCGTCCAACCACACAACCCGGAAGTGCCATTGGCTCACCCGAATCTCTAAAGGCGAAGGGCTCGCACCGCCTCTGGCTCCGCAGCCGCCGGCCGCTCGACCCTTAGTCGGAGCCGTGCACGATGAGTTCCCCGACGAGCATGCCGCCTATATCATCTTTACAAGTCAGCCCAAAGACCGGCGCAGCAAACGCCGAGAGCACCAAGAAGTCAACATGGTTGCTGCCAACCCCGCCGAGCACATGCACTGGTCAGAAAAACCTATCAGCTGGAGCCGGACCGACCACCCAGAGGTGATGCCGTCTTCCGGCTCTTATGCGTTGGTTTTGGATGCCACCCTTGCAACGGACAGATGCGCTGCTTGATTCTCCCGCGTGCTAATAGACGGTGGGAGCAGCATCAACATCATGTACCGTGACACCATGGAGAAGCTGAATGTCAAGACAAAGCAACTCATGCCTACTCGGACTGTGTTCCACGGCATCGTACCTGGCCTGTCCTGCGCCCCCATTGGCAAGATCAAGATTGATGTACTTTTTGGGGACAAGGAGCATTTCCGCCGGGAAGCGATCTAGTTTGAAGTGGTGGACCTGGAGAGCCCTTACCATGCATTGCTTGGCCGACCTGCCTTGGCCAAGTTCATGGCAGTTCCCCACTATGCATACCTCAAGATGAAGATACCAAGCACCAAAGGCGTCATCACCGTAGCCGGCGATTACAAGAAGTCCTCCGAGTGCGCAGCGGCCAGCAGCCGGCTGGCCGAGTCCCTTGTGATTGCCGAAGAGAAGAAGATGTTGGACCAGGTCGTGGCCATGGCCGGCAAGTAGTCGGCCCTATCCCCCGATCCCAAGGAGTATGATGCCCAAGGATCTTTCCAGCCGGCCAAGGAGACGAAGAAGATACCTCTTGACCCCAAGCACCCAGAGAGGTTTGCCGTCATCGGGGCAAACCTAAACAACAAATAGGAAGGCAAGCTCGCCGACTTCCTCCATGAGAATCGGGACATCTTTGCATGGTCCCCCAAGGACATGCCGGGTGTTCCGAAGGAATTCGCCGAGCACAAATTACACGTCCAAGAAGACGCTAAACCAGTCAAACAACCCCTCCGCCGACTGTCGAAGGAGAAACGTAGGATTGTGGGAGAGGAGATAGCCCGGCTTCTGGCAGCCGGCTTCATTATGGAAGTTTTCTTTCTAGAGTGGCTCGCCAACCCGGTCCTCGTGCTAAAGAAGAACAACAAGTGGCGCATGTGTATAGACTACACGAGCCTCAACAAGGCCTTCCCCAAAGATCCCTTTGCCCTGCCAAGGATTGACCAAGTGATAGACTCCACGGCCGGATGCGAGCTGTTGAGTTTCTTGGATGCTTACTCAGGATACCACCAGATAAAGTTAGATCCGGCTGACCGCCTGAAGACCGCCTTCATCACGCCATTCGGAGCCTTCTGCTACCTGACTATGACATTCGGCTTGAGAAATGCCGGTGCCACTTTTCAGCGTTGCATGTAGAAGTGCCTCCTCAAGCAGCTCGGCAGAAATGCTCACGTCTACGTAGACGACATTGTGGTGAAAACGGAGAAGCGCGGCACCTTGCTGGAAGACCTCAAGGAAACATTTGAGAACCTACGCCGGTTCCAAATCAAGCTCAACCCTGAGAAATGTGTGTTCGGAGTGCCAGCCGGCCTGCTCCTAGGCTTCCTGGTCTCCGAATGTGGCATCGAATGCAACCCGGTGAAGATCAAGGCCATTGAGACAATGGCGATTCCCACCAAGCTTCGAGACATCCAGAAGTTCACCGGGTGCTTGGCCTCCTTAAACCGCTTCATCAGCCAGCTCAGAGAGAAAGCTCTCCCCCTCTACCGCCTCATGAAGAAGACCACTCACTTCGAGTGGAATGACCAAGCTGACCAAGCTTTCCACGAGCTGAAGAAGATGCTGGCCACACCGCCAGTCCTGGCAGCGCCGACTGAGAAAGAGCCCATGCTCCTCTACATTGCCGCAACCAGCCGGGTGGTCAGCATCGTCATCGTAGTCCAACGCCCAGAAGAGGGTCGAGCCCAGCCGGTCCAGAGGCCGGTATACTATTTGAGCAAGGTATTGTCCGCCTCGAAGCAGAACTACCCGCACTACCAAAAGATGTGTTATGGCGTGTACTTCGCCGCCAAGAAGCTGAAGCCCTACTTCCAAGAGCATACCATCACGGTCGTATACACCGCCCCGCTGGCCGAGATCATAGGCAGCCGGGATGCATCCGGCCGGGTGGCAAAATGGGCCATCGAGCTGGCCCCTTACGCGATCTTCTACCAACCTCGCACTGCCATCAAATCCCAAGCATTGGCAGACTCCTCGTCGACTGGGCCGAGACCCAGTACCTGCCGCCGGCTCCCGACTCCACTCATTGGCGCATGCACTTCGATGGGTCCAAGATGTGCACCGGCTTGGGAGCCGGCATCATCCTCACCTCTCCCAAAGGCGACAAGCTCAGATACACGCTGCAAATCCCCTTTGCCACGTCCAACAATGTAGCCGAGTACGAGGCGCTCATACACGGGCTCTGGCTTGCCAAAGAGCTCGGCATTCGCCGGATCCTATGTTATGGCGACTCGGACTTGGTGGTCCAGCAATCATCCGGCGACTGGGACGCCAAGGACGCAAATATGGCAAGCTACCGCTTCCTCGTTCAGCAGATCAGTGGGTATTTTGAAGGATGCGAGTTCCTCCACATACCGTGAGCCGACAACGAGCCAGCCGATACTCTGGTTCGAATAGGCTCCACCCGGCAAGCAATACCAACCGGCGTCTCTCTACAACGCCTCCTCAAGCCGTCTCCAGAGTCCGATTCCATATTCGTGCTGCCTGACCCCGACGCGGCCGGGTCTGGCTCGAAGAGCCAAGTAGGTGACCCGGGGACTTCATAGTCGGCCCAGGGACGTCAGCAGGCGGCTCGGGGACTTCCGAAGTTACGCCCGACCCGGGGACTGCCTCATCCGGCTCGGGGACTGCGGTAGTCGGCCTAGAGACTACACCAACACAATAGGCGGCGGCCGACTCCAGCATTTCACCGCCCAGCCCGCCCGCCCTGGTCGCAGTAGCCGTTTTGGCAATAGAAGAAGTCGCAGCTCCGTCATGGGCTCAATCCATCCTCAACTTCCTAATAAACCAAGATCTGCCGGCTGACGAAGTAGAGGCAAGACAAGTCCAACGCCGAGCCAGAGCATACACAATCGTCAACAGAGAACTCGTCAAGCGCAGTGTCACTGGAGTCCTCCAGCGATGCGTTGAGCAAGAGAAGGGCATTGCAATCCTCAAAGACATCCACCAAGGAGAATGCGGCCACCATGCAGCCTCAAGATCACTCGTCGCCAAAGCCTTCTGCCATGGTTTCTTTTGGCCGACTGCTTTGGATGACGCCAAGGAGTTAGTTAAACATTGCAACGGGTGCCAACTCTTCAGCTCCAAGCAACACATGCCGGCTTCAGCACTCAAGACCATTCCCCTCACTTGGTCCTTCGCCGTTTGGGGACTGGACATGGTGGGCCCATTCAAGACGGCGCGCGGCGGCATGACACATCTGCTTGTCGCCGTGGACAAATTCACCAAATGGATTGAAGCAAAGCCGATCAAGAAGCTGAATGGGCCGACTGCCGTCACATTTATCCCAGATATAACAACTCGGTACAGCGTGCCACACAGCATCATCACCGACAATGGCACGAATTTCACCAAGGGAGCCTTGGCACGTTTCTGCGCAACGCAAGGCATCCGCTTGGACCTAGCGTTTGTCGCCCACCCGCAGTCAAACGGCCAGGTCGAGTGAGCCAACGGCCTCATCCTTTCCGGCATCAAGCCCCGACTAATCGTACCACTGGAGCGTTCAGCCGGCTATTGGCTCGATGAGCTGCCGGCTGTCCTCTGGAGTCTGCGCACTACACCAAACAAGTCAACCGGCTTCACCCCTTTCTTCCTTGTGTATGGTGCCGAGGCGGTCATCCCAACTGACATCGAGTTCGACTCGCCTCGGGTGACCATGTACACGGAAGCGGGGGCCAAGGAAGCACGAGAAGACGGCGTCGACCTGCTAGAAGAAGGCCGGCTGTTAGCCCTTAGCCGGTCCGCCATCTATCAGCAGGGCCTGCGCCGCTACCACAGCCGGAAGGTCAAGCCAAGATCCTTCCAAGAGGGCGATCTTGTGCTCCGGCTGATCCAGCGAACAGCCGACCAGCACAAGCTCTCGGCCCCTTGGGAGGGCCCCTTCGTCCTCAGTAGAGCCTTAGGAAACGACTCCTACTACCTGATCGACGCGCAGAAGACGAAGGCACGAAAGAGAGACGACTCCGGCAAGGAGTCGGAACGACCATGGAACGCGAACCTCCTCCGAAGGTTTTACAGCTGAAATGCAGTATGTATCACGCTAACTTTTGTACTAAGTATGAGACAATAGGCCCCCCGAGGAGAGCTCGGGGACTGCCATCTTTATCTATGAATGAAGAGTATCATGCTTACGACCTTGTCATTACATTTACTTGTTCCGTCCGGCATCGGGTTCGACTAGTCGTCCCGGGGACTGGCCGACTGGAGTTATATTAGAAGTCCTACCCGCGGTCAGACAAGTAGTGTGCCGGCACCCAAGCCTTCTCTTGCCAAAAGTCGCAGTTCGAAGAACCGGCTGTCCGGCTGGCAAGAGTTAAAGGCAGGAAAGGATGCCCACATGAAAAACGGCTAGGGACTAATGGACTAATATAACAAAAGCCGGTTTCTCTCCCACCACCGACCGACTACCAGAGTAGCCGTCCGGCCGGCTTGCATTCACTTCACTTCAATCCAAGAAAGCTCGAGTACTTGCCTCCCCAAAAGGGGAAGGCGGCAAAGGAAACAGCCTAAGGATAAAAAGCATACGTGAATGGAAACCAAACATGCACAAGTTAATATTTACATAAAAGACCTTTAAAAGGCCAACATTCAACATAGTTTGGACACACCCCCAGTGGGTGGAACTGCGGAAGCTTAATAAAATTGTTCAGAAGGCAACAAGCAGGAAAAAATAAGGACGACGGATTAAACCGGCGGAGCGACTGATGAGCCGGGCAGGTCGGTGGAGACGGCAGTGCCGGCTGGAGGAGCGGCCGGCTGGCGAACCTCGGCATGATCACCGCCTCCCACAGAAGGCGCGCTTGCACGCGCCTCCTTGCTGGAGGCACGGTCAGGCTGAGGCTGGCTGGCTGTTCCACCATCCGGCTCAACGTTTTCGCTTTCCTCCCCTTCGTCGTCTTCACCTTCGTCGCTGGAGGCGATCTCTTCTGCCGAGTCTTCACCCGCCGCCGGGTCCAACCCGAACCACTCCTCCGGCTGGGCAACGCCGTCATCATTAATCTTGGGTGCAAAGACGCAGATGTCAGTACACTCGGCGATTGTCGATGCGCGCTGAGCGATAGCCGGCCACACCTCCGCTAGCTCTTCGACGGCCTCCAGCCTCCAGGTGCGCAGCTGGTCCAGGTTCAGCCCCGGATACCAAGCTCGGACGAACTCCAGTGCCCGTCCAGCTCCAAGTCGGGCCGCCGACGCCTTCCAGGCCTCGAAGCGGCCAACCGCAACCTCCAGCCAGTCGGCAGTCTGACTCGGGGTGCGGGGAATCGTCTCGCTTGGCCAGAGGGCGGCCAACACCTGCGCTCCGGCGCGCTGGAGGCGGCGGAGCATACGATGAGCCGGCTGCAGCCGTGCTTGGACCGCCAAGAGTTGCTCTTCGAGCGACCGACTCGCGTCCGGTGCGACTCCAGCCCCCGCCTGCCGGCGCGCTTCGTGATGGGCCTCGATGGTTTGGGCGGCGAAGACGGAGTAGCCAGGAAAGTAGTCTGCACAGAGAATAAAAAGCAGCTCAAGTCAGAACACAAGTCAGGCGGCAAGGACCAGGCAAGGAGCGAGGAAAGCGGCTTACCGTTGATCAAATCCTAAATACGGCCGAAGCCTTAATTCAGCACTTGCCTGGTCTCGGCCCAGCCCGCCGCTTCTCGAACTCGGCCTTCAGCGCGGCTTCGTTATCCTGCGCCTTCTTAAGAGCCGCCTTGTGGCTCTCCTCCTGGTCAGCCAGCTTCTTAGCCAGGCGGTCACGCTCCAGGACCAAGGCGTTGTACTCGGTTTCCTTGGTGCGAAGGGCGGCCTGCGCCTCGCTGAGCTGCCCCCTTAAGTCGGCATTGGCTTCTGCGAGCAAGAAAAACAAAAGAAAAACCAGTAAGGTGAAGTCGTCAGGAAAGATCCGACCCGACTGCTCAGCAGTCGGCCCGAATCTCGGGGACTACACCCAGTGGGTGCGCTGACGCGCCCCCATAGGAGATGAACGAAACCAAGTATGTACTCCGGCTGCTGATCAGGTCTTCGGTTCTCTGACCCAGCTCCTGAGCCTGGGAGTTGAAGGCGGCAGTGCAGAGGTTATGATACTCCTGGAAGGTTAGACAGGAGGCGAGAATAAGATAGTCATCAAGGAAGATCTGACCCGACTGCTCAGCAGTCGGCCCGAATCTCGGGGACTACACCCAGTGGGTGCACTGACGCGCCCCCACGGAAGAAATCAAGAGAACAAAACAACCAAAGATAGAAGACTCACCTGGATGACGGCCCGTGTCGCAAGGAACTCCTGGGTGTATTGCTGCAGCAAGGCGGCTTGGGCCTGAAGCCGGTTCCGAACCTCTTGGGCCGCCACATTCAGCTCGCCCGTCCCGCCGCTGGGAGTCCACTCGGACGAGCCGGTGCTGGCCGCCTCCAAGGCCTCCGCCGTTTGGCTGGCACCCGTAGCTCGGCGCGGCTCCAGCGCAGTGGTGCCACCCCCTGCACGCCGGTGCATTGCCGGCTGCACCTCGAGGCCGGCTCCTGCTTCCGGCTCACCCTCGGCCGGCTGCTCTGGCGCCGCAGCCTACTGGCCGCCTTGGCCCGCTCCAGTTGCGCTGCCGGCGGCGCCCCCTCCACGAAGATCACGGAGTCCTCCCTCCGCTCCATCACCGGCGGTTCTTGGTCGACCTCCTCCAGCAGAGGCATAAGAATGTTGGGGGCCACGACGCGGAGGGGAATGGCTAGCAACGGAGGCTGGTTGTGCGAAGCCTCCGCCTCCGTCTCTGCAGCTGCCGCCTCCGCCCGGGCCTTGGCTGCTGCATCGGCCCGCTCCTTCGTCGCCTGGGCGGCCCTTCGCTCTGCCGCCTCCCGCTCATCCCGCACTTCTTGTGCGTTCTGCTCCGTGGCCTCCCTGAGGTCGGCGCGGGGATCCACGCGGCGGGAGCTTGAAGACCCTCCAGTCGGCTCGACTACGGAGCCGCCCGGACCCCGCTCAAGGGAAAGCGGCGCCCTGTCCGGCGAGCAAAGAAAGGTTTAGAAGAGTTTTCCAACCGAAAAGAACAACAAAAAATATATATCCAAGCATTCGACGACTTACGCTGAGATCGCCTACGGCTGCTTCACCGCCTTGCGGAAGCGGGCCACCTTCACGGCCGCCTCATCTCGCTTGGTCGCTGCTGTGGAAGCCTTGGACTTCTTCGGTCGGCTGCCGAAGAGGATCGACACGGTCCGGCGCTTCTGGGCGCCGCCACCAGCAGCCGACGCGGCGGACGAGCTCGCGCCTTGATGATCAGGCACCGGCTGGCGGCGCGGTGCGACTTCGACCTCGGCATCATCCGGCCACTCCTCGAAGCCGGCCGTGAGCCCCGCGCCTCCAGCCCCATCGCTTTCCCCCACGATGGCGTCTTCCATGGCGGACGCTCCCAAGTCCGGGTCGTCGGCGTCGTCCACTGTGCGGTCAGGGACGAGCTGGCGCTCTATCCCTGCGGCCCCGATCGTTGGTGGAAGGAGAGGGTTCTGCTAGGGGCAAACCGACTGATCAGAGGCCGGCTATCATGAGGCCGGCTACCAAAGGAAGAAAAGAAGAAAGAACTTACAACGGGCGGAGGGTTGGCGCGAGAGTACGGCCCCTTGCCGTACCGCCAATCCTCGGTGAGCTTGCAGTTGGAGATATAGTTCACCATGTAGGAGACCTCCGCATGAGGCATCTCCCTGGTGCTCAGCCGGCTTGGGTCGAAGTGGCCGCTCATCTAACAAACCATGTGAGGCCGACTTTGGAGGGGAAGAACCCGGCACTCCACGAAGGTGGCCACCAAGTCGGCTCCAGTCAGGCCCTCCGACTGGATCATCACCCGAAGCCGGGAGACGGCTGCGTTCCCGGCTTGAGACAACAACCTGGCCCGGTAGCTCCACGAAGGTTGCCTCCCAGCCGGTGGGCCGGCTTCATAAGTCGGCAGGTTGACGTAGTCGCCTTGCTGTGCGACATTCTTCACGTAAAAGTATGACTTCTGCCAGAGCTTCACCGACTGGATCAGCAGGATGGGCGGGAATGGGTTGTTCTCGCTCGCCCGCCTCATGGCAATAAAGGCTCCGCAAGGGGCGGGCACGCCCGCGATGACGGTGCCGAGCTTGCTTTGGAAGAATTCCGCCCAGAGCTCGAGCGTGGGGAGAACCCCAAGGAAGCCTTCGCACAGCGTGACGAAGGCCGACAGGAGCATCACCGCGTTGGGCGTGAGGTGATGCGGCTGGAGGTTGTAGAATTCGAGGAAGGCTTGGAGGAACCCTCTCGCCGAAAGGCCTAAGCCGCGCAGGCAGTGCGAGCGGAAGATCACCCGCTCGCCCTCCTCCGGTGCCGGCGAAATCTCCTCCTCTGGCGCTAGACGAACCCGAATGAAGTCCTCGCCAGGCAGGCGTCGCATCTGGCAGAGGAACGTGACATGGTCCTCATGGATGTTGGAGCCATCCCACGAGCTTGACAACACCATGGGGCAGCGCGGAGAGAAGCAAGACGATGCGGTGGTGGAACGGCGCGGCAAAGAGTTACTGCGGCGGCGTAAGGAGAAGAAAGAAGACGAGAGGGGCGGAGCGAGGGAGAGCGTGCGAGCCTCTGCCGCTCCCCCTCCTCCCCCTACTTATAGACCGCGCGGCGGAGCCGAGGGGGCATGGCGTGGGGGAACGTGGGGATCAACTGTGCCCACTCCCCCACGTCCCGCGATTATTACGCACTAACGGCATAATAAAATCACTGCGGGAAGGCGAGCGGTCCGCATGGGCCGCAGAAGATCCACGCTCAGGCCGAGGCCTAGTAGTGGCAGGCCCGGGCCTGTGGCGGCGTCCCATCGCGCACGTGCACTGGCAGGGTTTCCTTGCCACGTGGCCCGCGGGATGGCCTGCGGACAGCTCGTAGGTCGACCGCGTTCCCGCCTACGAGAGACGGAGCTCTTCATAGTCAGCGCGCACCAGCAAAGCCGGCCCCTCGGGATAGGAAGCTGACCAAGCTTCTCATCCCTTTATCAGCCTCGAAGCTTGCTCAGCTTCGGGGACTACTATCGGAGTAAGTGACCACGGGTAGCCTAGCCGGCTCCCCCTAGCCTTTCTGAAAGAATTACGAGCCGATCCGGCTCTCAAGAATCCAAGACATGGGGCCGCCTTCCCCTGGCCGGCTGTCTCCCAGGCCGGCTATCGGAAGGCGGCCCGACTTCAGCCCTCATGAAGAAAGCTGCGGGAGGGCCGACTCCGAAGAGCCGGCTGCGAGAAGGCCGACTCCAAGGAGCCGACTCCCATAAAGCGGTCGAGATTGTACCCGCAAAGTCTGCACCCACATAACAGCGACGTGACGGGGCGTGGCTACAGCAAGGCTGGCCACCCCCGAATCCCGGAGCACGCCTGGCACAGTGCGCCGTACGGGTGGCCATGACCCGTCCGGCGCAGCATTGTTGCCACGTTGACCCTGATGTCATCCACGACGGGTTGCCAGTACGGCCCACGGGCGGTGGGCCCCTTCGGGCAGAGAGACACCCGAAGGCGGCCAGACTTCCCCCAGTCGGCCCAAGATAGAGCCGGCTCCCCACAGCCGACTTGCCACCTCCCTCGAAGAAGACTCCCCATTAAGGAGACAAGACACGGAGGGGCTACAGTGATCGCCCGCCGGACAGCGGCACTGTAGCCACGCTTACCTCGGCGAAGCCCTCATCACCAAGATTGAGCAATAGTAACCAGCCACCGACAAGGCCATGGACAATGGGGCCTGCCTGTCGACCCAGGAGCCGGCAGCCGGAGGGACCCACCAGTCGGCGGGCCCCAGCAGTTGGCGCGGAAGCCGGCGAGCATAGACACAGATGGCTGGGCCCCACGCCCGGCCGGATTACCATTGTACCCCCGGGGGGTAGGCCTATTTAAACCCCCCGAGACACCCATGCAAAGGGTTGATCCATGTTAGTTTTAGACACCACGTAGGGAGGAGAAGAGAGCAAGCAGAGCCCTTCTTCCTCCTCTCACCAAACAGCTCAAGGAGCACCGTGTAGCTACTTGTTCATCTAGTGATCATGCGGAGACCCCGCAGAGCAGCAGTAGGGGTGTTATCTCCACGGAGAACCCCGAAGCTGGGTAAGATTCACCGGCGTGCATGTCTTCGCCTCATCCCGTTTCCAGGCACCGGCGATGTTTTACTGGCTCCCACAATGATAAGCCACCCGTTGGTATATGTCGCACCTACCACCCGACAACCAGCAAGTGTAACAACCATGACATGACATTGGGTTTGAGTGCCAATGGGAAGTAATTGGCAAGCACCTTGTCGTCGTGGGCTCCGCCAGCTTGCATCACGATGGTGTAGATGCCAAGGAACTCTGACGGGTGGGTATTGTCGTTGTACTTCTCGCCAACGTCGGGCTCGAATGTGTGGTGGGAGGGCCACTGGAACTGCCGCATCTAACGGGTAAAGGCTGGGCATCCCACCTCATAGGGTAGGACACCATATCCTCCTGGTGCTGGGTGGTCCATAGTGGGCCCCGCCCACCGATCTGATTGGTGGCGTGCGTCCCGCGGTGCTCGATGGTGGTTCGAGTCTCTTCAAGGGCTCGCTCTCGAAGAACTTGGCGCTGATCGTGGTGGGTCCGTGGGTCGGACGATGCTATGGATATGTTATCACAAGCGTCATCACGACGGGCCGACACCCGCGGTGGCTGGCGTGGAGGAGGAGAGTGCATCATGGCCACAGCACCCCCGGTCCTTCTACCACTAGCATGCGGTGGCTCAATGAAGCGCCGGCATAAGGGCCCCACTGGTTGCGGCTCATCTTTGTTGGCAACGCCAACGAGGCTCTGGATGGTGGCTCTCCACTCGTCGAGCTTTTCCGCAGCAAGAGGAAAGTTGAGGAGCAACTGCGCATGCACCAGAGCTTCCGCTGGTGTGGGTGGCGGCGAAAGCTGCACGGACCGTGACGCGCTCCGACTCCTAACCACGTTAGAAGGAGCTCAATCACGGCCTAGCAGCCATGCGCTGTTTTTGCCAGTGTCTCGGCGTGCATGATGGCGTTCTACGTCCCGCGAATGATGCACAGGACTCTTCCCACGACGGCGCCCAGGGTCACCAGCGTGCTGATGCTGCTCGTCGCACGCAACCTGGGAGGAGCGCATAGCGGGCGCCAGTGTAGGTGCCTTACAAGTCGCTGCGCCACCCCTAGAGGGCCCC
>NC_041380.1:439116135-439156695 GCF_002162155.2 Triticum dicoccoides
GGCTCCGTCTTTGGATTTGGTGGCGTGCGGCCCGTCGTCTCATGCACGAACGACACCGCTCGCTAGGCTTTGGCTGCTAGAGCGATGTGGGCATTCGCGGGCCGCGCCTTGGCTTCCTCCGTGACCGCCCCACCACTCGCCCGCACTGGTACGGGCCGTTCGGCC
Source organism: Triticum dicoccoides (assembly GCF_002162155.2). NCBI lineage: Eukaryota > Viridiplantae > Streptophyta > Magnoliopsida > Poales > Poaceae > Triticum > Triticum dicoccoides. The sequence goes on from NC_041380.1 coordinate 439,116,301, forward strand.
CCCGACGAACCGATCCTTGTGATCGTCTTCTTGGGAGCCATGGCGATGAAGAACTGCTAAACTAACTGCTAGACCGGATATTCACAACTGTGCACCCCCTGCCTGGCGCGCCATAGATGTCGGTGGGAAACGACACCTATGGGATCCCTAGGAACCCTTCTATGGTTGGAGGGAGCGGGGTTGTGCAAAGAGAGGGTTTGGCAGTCAGCACAAGGATCGTTTACCCAGGTTCGGGCCGCGGAGACGCGTAATACCCTAGTCCTGCTTTGGCGTATATTTGAGTGTTCTTGAGTTCTTGAACTAGCTACGATGTGTCTCTAGTTCCAAAGATCTGAATCCCCCTCCAGTATGCCTCGAGCCTCCTTTTATAGAAAAAGGGGTCGCCACAGTGGCACATAGGAGGTGGAAAGGTGCATCGCGGATGAGTCTGTCCTCTGGCCCTGTCGGACAAATGTGTTTAATGCGCTGATGACGTGCCCCTCTTGCTTTATCGGGGACGGCAAGGAAGCTCGTCCCAGCTGTCACCGCATCGTCTGGCTCCGACGCCCGTCCGAGCTGACGAGGCATTGTAGCGCCACGTTGGCTGGCTGCTGGGCTGGCGTGATGGCGGAGCCTTCACGAAGATCTGCATGCCACCACGCATGTGCTTGCTGAGTCGGTGTGGAGGCCGCACGCTGTCACGCAGACACCAACCCAACTGGTTGAGCTAGCAGCTGCATGGGAGCGGCGATGGAGTCTTGGCAGACGTGGGCCTGGCTACGGCCCCATAGATGTCCTCGGCATGGGTCTTGCCGAGGGCCCGACAAGGGTCTTGCGGCGGCACCACGGTCGTCCCCGGCAAGGATCTTGCTGGGGGTCTCGTGGATTTCCTTGGCAAGGATCTCCCCAAGGCTCGTCGTCTTCTGGTTCTCATCTGATCTTGCGTATTTATGATCTCCACAAAGATCTGCATGCCACCATGGAGGTGCCTCCCCAGCCTTGGTTCCTAACGTAGTTGATGATGTTGGAAACCGTAGGGCTCAAGGGTGGCGCACTCTGCTGGCGTCAGGCAAGTTGCCCCGGGAAGGATCTTGTCGGGGCTGCGGAGGCCGCCCCGGCAAGAGTCTAACCGGGGAGTCCACCTTGCCCTCTTGCTCTCTTTGCGCTCCTGGTCTTGGCATTGCTCTGGCTGTCTTGCGCTCCGTCATCCCTCCTCTACCCTGCTCAGTGCGGCCGTGGGCGTGGCTCTGACTTCCCGTGCACAAGTAAAGGGGTGCAAAAGGAGAGCCCCTACTTTTGTACACCGACATAATTCATGCGGAATAGTGCCCCTCGATGGCGAAATCTATACCACAATCATTCCGAAACACCGTCCACAAGCTATGCCGTTGGCACATCTTGAAGAAGTACAAGGAATACCTCGCGTTGTTGTACAAAAAGTATAAAACATTAAAAGAGGAGTTCACAGCTATATTAAACTAGTCGCTGATGCAGACGGAGTATGAAGCTTCCTGGGCTGAACTCGTGCACAAGTACAACCTGGAGAACGACTAGATGATGATGCAGCTGTGGAGTGATAAGAAAATGTGGATTTCAGCATATTACAAGAACATTTCCTATGCTAGAATGACTTCCACACAATGAAGCGAGAGCATGAATCACGTGCTCAAGAGAGGGTTTGTCAAGGGGACCCAGAACCTACACACGTTTGCTAGGCGGGTAAATGCTTGCATACAAATTCAGATGCAAAAGGAGAACGAGCAAACAATGACCAGCATGGTATGAAGACAAAAAATACCCCCGTCATATTGTGTTCTCCTTCAACATGTGCACTTTGACTTTAAAAAAACGAAACCCATGATTCTGCTTCGACTAATATCTTAATTTTTTGACATGTGCATACCAATCCTGTGACAAAAATAACCTACGGCTACGAGGAAGACATGGCTATCAAGTACATGAGAGCCATGTACACCAAGATGAGGACTAGGGTGAGAAAAGCCAAGCTATTTCGAGCAAAGCCTACAACATAGGCCACTAAGTACCTTGTGTACTACCACAACAAGGCTGGCCATGATGAAGCCAGATTTGCCTGGTCAAAGCATGAATTCCAGGTTGTAGCTGACCCAAAGAATGAAATATACTAGTGTGAATGCAAGCTTTGGACACACACAGGTGAGTGGAAAAACAAACTCATTAAATAGCTAAACTAGTAGTATCATATCAAATATATGAAACTCATTGCTGGCTCACAAACTATGTTTAGTGCATTCATCACAAAATGCAGGCCTGTTCTGCCTTCACATCATGAACATATTGGACTACCTGAAGCCTGACAAATTTCCAGACAAGTATATCCTCAAACGGTACACAAAGACCGCAAAATCACAACCAACCTTTGATACAAGCGACTACAACACAACTCCATCAGATGGTAGCTCAAGACTATTGAAGAAAGACATCTTGATGCAGCTAAATTTGATGGTTAACAAGAAATTGATGAGATGTGACCAGCAATATGACAGAGCCTTCTATGTTCTCAAGAGGCTCGTGGAAGAGCTTGATGCAATACATTCAGCAAATCAAGCGGATGCTGACGAAAGGATTGCTGAAGAGGATGCTGAAATTGAAGATGACCTTCATTATTATGCAGCTGAAAAGCTCCAGGCTACTGCTCAAGCCAACCAATGCAAGAAGGGTGTTGACCAATTAATGCAGCAGCGGCCGCAAGAGACGATGAAACTGCCACTGTACTCTAAAACAAAGGGTAGGAAGAAAATTTCTGCACCAAAGAAAAGTGACAAGAGAGCTCAAATAAAGGCACCACCTGTAGGAAGAGTCATCGTGCTCGATGAGAATGGAGTGCCACTTGGACACTGGCAACGTGGTGTGTGCAAAAAGGTTGCAGGACACAACAAGCTCACCTGTCCAACACTCTTAGAAAGAAACGATGGCGAGGAGGTCAAGCAACCCAAAGTTGAAAAACAGCAGTCCAAAGTTATAGAACAAAACAAGGGGCCACACCCACAGAAATCAAGAAGCATGCTTTGTAGCATATGTAATGAGTATGAACCACATAATGCAAGAACATGCCCGAAGCACGCAGATGCTGAAAAGACAAGCAAAACGCCAGAGAAGAAACAGAAAGCAAAACCTAGAGCCAGCAACAAGAAAGTGGTGGAAGATGAAGAGGAAGATGAAGATGAGGACACCATCGAAGAAGAGGAAGATGAAGAGGATGAGGAAGTGGAATGCGAAGAGCAGGAGGAAGAGGATGATGAAGAGGAAGAGAAATAGGAAGATGAAGAGGAAGAGGTACATGTCAAGCAAAAACCACTACAACCAAAGCCTAGGAGGAGCGCAACGCTGATGAACAGTTAGACTAGGTCAATTAAACAAAGCAAACTTATGTCATGTAAATGTGCAAAATGTTATTCCACTTTTGAAATAGTATTTTAGGAGAAGCTTACTTGAGCTTACTACAGAAGTCATGTCATAGTATGAGACACTACGAAAAAGACACATCCATGACATTTAGGGCCGAACAAAAAAAAATCTATCATACTTATGACACTTCTATGATGATAATTGTGACAAGACCCGATATCATCATAGATGTGGTGGGGTCCTACTTCTATGACAAAAAATCATGACAGAAAATGGGCTTTTTCGTCCTAGGCGGGCCGGAGACGCAGCTGCATGACATTCTTTGGGCCGTCCATGACGGAAAAAACCATGGTGGAAGCAAGGGCAAGGAAAATATCAGGGAGTTCCCGGTTACGGTGGGTGGTCGGGGATCGAGCGATGCATGTTTCTCTCGTACGTATGCGCGTGTGTGCGAGGAGTTGGGCTCTAACTGAACCCGAGTGATGCGTTGGGATTGCACTGCAGGCTATGCGTTACTGAACCCGAGCGGTCGATCGATCCCTTGCTGTTAACTGAACCCGAGTGTGATTCCTTCTCTACTGCTGCTAACTAAAGCCGATCGATGCTGCCTCTGGATGAACAGTGAGTGTTGTGGAGGGGGTTTGGATGAATAGTTCCCGGTGGGGGGTTGGATGAACAGGACCGCGTGGTAGTAGAGGCCGTTACCGCTGGATGAACAGTACCCCGATCGATCGAGCCGGTGGATGAACAGGACCCCGTAGAGGGCTGGATGAACAGGACCTTGTGGACAGCTGGATGAACAGTAGCCAGTGGAGGGCTGGTTGAACAGTAGCCGGTGGAGGGCTGGATGAACAGTAGCCCGTGGAGGAGTGGTTGAACAGGACCCTGTGGAGAGGGCTGGTTGAACTGTAGCCGGTGGAGGACCGCACGGTGGAGGCTGGATGAACAGGAGCCCGTGGAGGCTTGAGGAGGTCGGCAATGGAGATGAACAATATCCCGTTGAGTCCCATTTTGCGGTACACCACACCCCTCCCGATGAACAGGACCCTCGTTTCGACCGTAGCGCTCCAACACAAGTCTGTTTCCTCCATTTTGCGGTACGCCACACCCCTCCCGATCAACAGGACCCTGTTTCCACCGTAGATGGTCTATTTACTCCGTTTTGCGGTACGCCAGACCCCTCTTGATGAACAGGATCCTGTTTCCACCGTGGCTGGTCGAACACAAGGCCGTTTCCTCTATTCTGCGGTATGCCAGGCCTTGTTTCCATCGGTTGTTCCGTCCAAGCTGGTTGGCTCCCGATGAACACGACGACGCATTCCATTCCAACCCAACCGGTTGCCTCCCCATGAACACGACAATGGCGCAGCTTCTCCATTCCGACCCAGCCATGTACACGAGCCCTGGCCGTACGTATGCGTGAGTAGGCGTTCGAGACCCCGCCCGTATGTACGTACATGGCTGTATTTACTTTCTTGCATCCTGGCCGCTGTACGTACGTGTACATGCTACATGCGCTCCTCTACTACCACACGTGCGCGCCTCTACTACGACACGTGCCCTTCCTTACATGGCCATGTTTCTTCGCTCAGCCTGCAGACAGATCGATCGTATGTACGTACACGTTCGTGACCAGAATGACAATGCTACGTACACTTCGACCGGGTGGGTCCCGACTGTCAGGCACTTCCTTGAATGCGAAGATGTAGCTGGTGGGTCCCAGCAGTCAGGGGGGAAATGTTTTTTCGTGAAATATGGTGGCATGTCCGGTGGGTCCCTGCTGTTAGGTGGAGGAATCATTATTTTCCGCGTAATAAGGAGGCACTTCCTTGCTGCGGCCGTTGACCCAGCTGTCAGCCTTTCCACGTACAGTACTCTTCCGATGGAAGTCATTCCTTGACCACGTTGACCACGCCGTGTCGAGAGCACCAGGGCGGTGGATGACGGCGAGGCCTAAGAAGGGGACAACACGGAGCTGGGGAAGACGCGGAAGTGGATGCCCCCATGGAGGGGAGTACGTGGGTTGACTGCTTCGGCTGCGGTGTGAGGCTGCCGTCGCCGGAGAATAATAGGAGGTGTGGGTGAGTATAGAGGGATGGCATGGCTGGTGTGAGATGAGACGTCGAAGACTTGTCCTGGCTTGTAATAATGAGGCACCTGCTTGCGTAATGCAATGACCCTGTGGGTCCCTACTGTCAGCCTCTCCACGTAAATTCATCTCCTGATTCCTCTTGGTTGTTGACCATGTTGACAATGCTAGACGGAGGCGGGCACAGCAAGCGAACAAAGGCAGAGAACGACGACGAGGCCTCGGACGGGAAGGAACAACAGCCGTGGAAGATGCGGCAGTGTAGTGGCAGGTGGAGGGGAGTACGAGGGCAACACCATGCAACTCAAGCTTACAAACGGTACAAAAAGCCCAAGGATTAATTGTTCATCAAATTTTAAGACAAAACCCAGATTGAAAATGGCAGTAACATCTAACCCAACCACTATTTTCGCAGTCACAAACAAATGGATCGGTTTGATCCATAAAATCAACATCCTGTGCACAAACATTTATTGCATGATGACTACAACTTGTTGTAAATAGAAGCCGAGCACGTTTAGGAGCCCATTTGTCCACCTAAAACTTCCTTTTTTCTATTCAACATGTCCATCCGTGAGAAATCTCTTGCGGTAAAACTTAAGCCTCAGGGACAATAGTAACCTCACATTCAACAGGAAGAATGTGACAAAGCTTCTGTTTGCCTGGTTGGATGCATATCTTTCCATCGTTATTGTCTTCAAACGAATGTCATGAGAACTGAGAAAATCCTGGTGCTTATTACGCCACCGATTGGTTATACGTTTTTGTCCATGTACTTGCAGTACTTAAGTAGACATGAAGATTTAAAAACAGTTAAGGTCTGAAAAAAGAGTATGTCGAAAGAGCAACAACTGAACGGTTAATTCTAGTACAATATATACAGTCTTTCAATGTGCATGAAATCATCACCTCCATATATAAATTCTCCAAAAACCGAAAGCATCGCAGCAAGCCAACAATTATGTTCAGATCATAACTATACATACCGATATATAAGATCTTGACATAATCCAGCAGCATTGATAGGCTATCCATGGACGAACTCTTCATTGAGCATATAACATAATATTAGTACCCAAAGTGTACTCCAAGATGATATAAAACTTATGTGCACAAATGAAAAATGCAGCTTATGATTAATGTGTAGATGATAATATACGGTACCTGAAAAAGTGAGGAGCCAAACACCAACTCTTTGTGATCAATAAACGGATCACGAATTATACCCAAGGTCTCCAGTTTGGGCGCAGAGACGACAGTTATTTGCGAAGGTTTATAACAATTATGAAGGAGTGATATGTCTCCAACGTATCTATAATTTTTTATTGTTCCATGCTATTATATTATCTGGTTTGGATGTTTAATAGGCTTCGTTATGAACTTTTAGATTATTTTTGGGACTAACCTATTAACCGAAGACCCAGTGCAAATTGATGTCTTTTTTCCTATTTCAGTGTTTCACAGAAAAGGAATACCAAACGGAATCCAAACGGAATGAAACTTTAGGAGAGTTATTTTTGGAACAAACGTGATCCAGGAGACTTCGAGTGGACGTCAAGAAAGAAGCAAGGAGGCCACGAGGCAGGAGGGCGCGCCCCCCACCCTCGTGGGCCCCTCGCAACTCCACTGACCTACTTCTTCCTCCTATATATACCCATATACCCTGAAAACATCCAGGAGCACCACGACACCCTATTTCCACCGCCACAACCTTCTATACCCCATGAGATCCCATCTTGGGGCCTTTTCCGGCGCTCCGCCGGAGGGGGAATCGATCACGGAGGGCTTCTACATCAACACCATAGCCTCTTCGATGATGTGTGAGTATTTTACCACAGACCTTCGGGTCCATAGTTATTAGCTAGATGTCTTCTTCTCTCTCTTTGGATCTCAATACAAAGTTCTCCTCGATTCTCTTGGAGATCTATTCGATGTAATTTTTGCGGTGTGTTTGTCTAGATCCAATGAATTTTGGGTTTATGATCAAGATTATCTATTAACAATATTTGATTCTTCTCTGATTTCTTTTATGCATGATTTAATATCTTTGGAAGTCTCTTCGAATTATTAGTTTGTGTTTGGCCTACTAGATTGATCTTTCTTGCAATAGGAGAAGTGCTTAGCTTTGGGTTCAATCTTGTGGTGTCCTTTCCCGGTGACAACAGGGGCAGCAAGGCACGTATTGTATTGTTGCCATTGAGGATAAAAAGATGTGGTTTATATCATATTGCTTGAGTTTATCCCTCTACATCATGTCATCTTGCCTAATGTGTTACTCTGTTCTTCTGAACTTAATACTCTAGATGCATGCTGGATAATGGTCGATGTGTGGAGTAATAGTAGTAGATGGAGAATCGTTTCGGTCTACTTGTTGCGGACGTGATGCCTATATACATGATCATGCCTAGATATTCTCATAATTATTCGCTTTTCTATCAATTGCTCGACAGTAATTTGTTCACCCACCGTAGAATTTGCTATCTTGAGAGAAGCCACTAGTGAAACCTATGGCCCCTGAGTCTATCTTCCATCATATTATTTTCCTATCAACTTGCTATTTCTATCGTTGCTTATTTTGCAATCTTTACTTTCCAATCCAATCATAAAAATACCAAAACATTTATCTTATTATCTCTATCAGATCTCACTTTTGCAAGTGACCGTGGAGGGATTGACAACCCCTTTATCGTGTTGGTTGCGAGGTTCTTGTTTGTTTGTGCAGATACTAGGGACTTGCGTGTTACCTCCTACTGGATTGATACCTTGGTTCTCAAAAACTGAGGGAAATACTTATGCTACTTTGATGCTTCACCCTTTCCTCTTCAAGGGAAAACCAACACATGCTCAAGAGGTAGCAAGAAGGATTTCTGGCACCGTTGCCGGGGAGGTTGCACCAAGTCAAGTCAAGATTTGATCTCCCGTCAACAAGCCATTTCCGTGCCGTTGACGGGGAGATCTATGCACAAGTCAAGACATACCAAGTACCCGTCAGACACTATTATCCATCACATTACATTATTTTCCATTCGCCTCTCGTTTTCCTCTCCTCCACTTCTAAAACGATTTTCGAAAACCTTTGCCTTTTCTTTGCCTTCTTCCCGTATGTATATTTGTTTGTGTTTCCATGTGCCTTCTATTTGCTTGCATCTTTGCTTGCTAAAAATCTATTGATACGGATCCACTTAAAGTGTTCTACTTGGATCATCTTTGATCCTTATGCGCTCGTGCTGAAACCCCAACTATCCTAGTTGATGGGAAATCTTTAGATGAGCATGCTCATTTTGTGCGTCACCATTTGTCTGAAAAAGGGAGACTCTTATGGGATCAAATAAACAAATTGCTGTGTTATGCTTGGAATCTTTGTGAAATTTGTGATTTTACTTGTTGCTCTAAGAAACCTAAAAAATACCTTTCCTACCTATGTGAGTTTAATGATAATGATATCTTATCTTTTTATGCAAAGGGTGTTTATAGTTACTATAATATCCAACAAATTGAAGAATTTGTTGCTTTTAAGGGTGCTTATGAAGTTGCTTCTTTGATTGAAATGTATTATATTACTCTCTATGAATTTGAAAATCTTGACATACTTAAATATTTCTATGAAAACTTTGCTCATAATGTCTATGTCAAAGAATTTATTGAAAGAATGACCGTTGCTTTGGAAGAAAACAATGATATGCATGAATCTATAGACAATTATGATTCCAATGATTTGATTGAAATATCCCTTCATGAACATGATGCTTGCTATTCTTGTGGCCATGATGCCAATATTTATGAAGATGAATTTTCTACAGTTCCTTATGTTAAACATGAGATCGTTGCTATTGCACCCATATTTGATAGTTCCTTCGATGAAAAGCATGATTGCAATGAAGTTATCATAAATTATTTTAATGTCAATTGTGTTAATGATATGCAAAACCTCAAGCTTGGGGATGCTAGTTTTGCTATGACTACTATTTGTTGCAATAATTGGGGTGATTCTTCTTATGATCTTGAAAATTTATTTAAGCCCCAGATGAATATGAGATTGATAATAATGTTTGCAGTAATATTGGAAGTGGGTTTGGAAGAGTGTCAACTTTAGATCCCACATATTTGGAGAATGATCAATCTTATGAATTTTTTGATAAAGTGGGTTTGGAGAGGTCATGACTTTAGTTAATGTTAATCCCACTATTTCGGAAGAGTGTCAACTTTGCATGCATGTGGATCATGAAGAGAAAATTTCATGTGATAGCTATATTGTTGAATTTGATTGTGTCATGGCTACCCCCATCCTGTGCTCCGACGTTGAGTACATGCACTATTCATGTGCCATTGAGGAGAAAAAATATTGCATAGTAGTAGGTGCCATCAAAGTGCACGACTCACTTACGCACTGCTTATCCGATTATTTCCATTTTCTTGCATGACACGTGCACCTTGATGCTAGATGTCTCGCGTGTTGGCAAAAGGATGAACAAAGCTCACTAAAAAAGAGTGGAAGAACATAGATTCCCGACAACCGAGAAGGAGCAAGGAACCTCGCCGTGGAGCGTCTACAAGGAACCTTGCACGTTTTCCCCTATTTTTGCTGCCAACCCGCCTATAAACAAATAAAAGAACATGAACTCTTAACTAACCACTAGAGACGATATATCAGGATGCTAAGTTGAAGATATTTTATTAGATTACATTGATAACCATGCAAGAAGCCACGCATGTACAGGACGCATGCAGCCACGCATGTACACACGCCAACGCACTAACTCATGCCGATCCAACTCATGCACAAACATCAAGGATAAAAAGATGGGGTTTATATCATATTGCATGAGTTTATCCCTCTACATCATGTCATCTTACTTAAAGCATTACTCTGTTCTTATGAACTTAATACTCTAGATGCATGCTGGATAGCGGTCGATGTGTGGAGTAATAGTAGTAGATATAGAATCGTTTCGGTAATTATTCACTTTTCTATCAATTGCTCGACAGTAATTCGTTTACCCACCGTAATACTTATGCTCTTGAGAGAAGCCACTAGTGAAACCTATGGCCCCCGGGTCTATCTTCCATCATATTAATCTTCCAACTCTTAGCTATTTCTATCGCTGTTTATTTTACTTTGCATCTTTATTTCTCTTTATCATAAAAATACCAAAAATATTATCTTATCATATCTATCAGATCTCACTCTCGTAAGTGACTGTAAAGGGATTGACAACCCCTTTATTGTGTTGGTTACGAAGTTCTTATTTGTTTGTGTCGGTGCGTGGAATTCGAGCGTGATCTCCTAATAGATTGATACCTTGGTTCTCAAAAACTGAGGGAAATACTTATGCTACTTTACTGCATCACACTTTCCTCTTCAAGGGAAAACCAACGCAGTGCTCAACAGGTAGCAAGAAGGATTTCTGGCGCCGTTGCCGGGGAGATTCGCGCCAAGTCAAGTCAAGATTTGACTCCCGACAACGAGCCATTTTTGGCACCGTTACTGGAGAGTCTACCCACAAGTCAAGACATACCAAGTACCCATCACAAACTCTTATCCCTCGCATTACATTATTTGCCATTTGCCTCTCATTTTCCTCTTCCCCACTTCACCCTTGCCGTTTTATTCGCCCTCTCTTTTCCTCTCGCCCTCTCTTCTCGTTTGACTCTTGTTGCATGTGGACCTTATGGCTTTACCAAAAGGTGTTGATCTTCACCTTAAAAGGTTGGAAGAAATCGAAAACAACGTCAGAAGTTTTGTCCTTGTAGTTTGACCATAATAATTTCTTTAGAAATGAGCTTAAAGAACAAAAAGGTTTTATCGGTTTCATGAATAAAGAGCTCGATGATATGTCTAAGGAATTCTATGGTTTGAAATCTCAGTTTGCTCATCTTGAAAAATTAATTGCCCAAATTTCTGATAAGCAGGCCACTTTAGTTAATAAGATGGCCGCTAAACCAGAAGAATATGAAAATAAAGATGAAGATCTAAAAGTTATTGATGTGTCTCCTATTAAATCTTTGTTTTGCAATATGAATCTTGATAATGATGGGACTGAAGATGAGCCACCTTTACCTAGAAGGTGTTCTAAAAATTCGGAGTTTTTAGATCTTGATGCGAAAATTGTTAAAAGTGGGATTGAAGAGGTTGAAACTTTAAATAGAAATGAACCCACTATCTTGCATTTCAAGGAATTTAATTATGATAATTTCTCTTTGATATATTTTATTCCCTTGTTGCAATCCATGCTAAATTCTCCTCATGCTTATAGTCAAAATAAAGCTTTTACTAAACATGTCGTTGATGCTTTGATGCAATCTTATGAAGAAAAAATTGAGTTGGAAGTTTCTATCCCTAGAAAACTTTATGATGAGTGGGAACCTACAATTTAAATTAAAATTAAAGATCATGAGTTCTATGCTTTGTGTGATTTGGGTGCTAGTGTTTCCACGATTCCAAAAACTTTGTGTGATTTGCTAGGTTTCCATGATTTTGATGATTGTTCTTTAAACTTGCACCTTGCGGATCCCACTATTAAGAAACCTATGGGACGAATTAATGTTGTTCTTGTTGTTGCAAATAGGAACTATGTGCCCGTAGATTTCATTGTTCTTGATATAGATTGCAATCCTTCATGTCCTATTATTCTTGGTAGTCCTTTCCTTATAACGATTGGTGCAATTATTGATATGAAGGAAGGGAATATTAAATTCAATTTCCATTAAGGAAAGGCATGGAACACTTCCCTAGAAATAAAATTAAATTACCATATGAATATATTATGAGAGCCACTTATGGATTGCCTACCAAAGATGGCAATACCTAGATCTATCCTCGCTCTTATGCCCAGCTAGGGGCGTTAAACGATAGCGCTTGTTGGGAGGCAACCCAATTTTATTTTTATTCCTTGATTGTTTCTCCTGTTTAGTAATAAATAATTTATCTATACTATGTTTTGGTTGTGTTTTTGTGTTTAATTAGTGTTTGTTCCAAGTAGAACCGTTGGGAAGACTTGGGGAAAGTCTTTTTGATCTTGCTGTAAAAAACAGAAACTTTAGCGCTCACGAGAATTGCTGCCATTTTTATTTAGAAGGTGATATTTAGTTAATTATTTTTTTATATGATTAATATATCAATTCATCATGTCCAGGAATTTATTGTAGAATTTTTGGGGTTCCATAAGTGGTTGAAACCTACAGATTAAAACAGACTGTTCTGTTTTTAACAGATTCTGTTTTTCTTGTGTTCTTTGCATATTTTGATGAATCTATGGCTAGTAAAAGAGTTTATAAACCATAGATAAGTTGGAATACAGTAGTTTTAACACCAATATAAATCAAGAATGAGTTCATTACAGTACCTTTAAGTGGTCTTTTGTTTTCTCTCGCTAACGGAGCTCACAAGATTTCCTATTTTGAGTTTTGTGTTGTGAAGTTTTCAAGTTTTGGGTAAAGATTTGATGGATTATGGAACAAGGAGTGGCAAGAGCCTAAGCTTGGGGATGCCCATGGCACCCCAAGGTAAAATTAAAGGACACCAAAAAGCCTAAGCTTGGGGATGCCCTGGAAGGCATCCCCTCTTTCGTCTTCGTCTTTCGGTAACTTTACTTGGAGCTATATTTTTATTCACCACATGATATGTGTTTTGCTTGGAGAGTCTTGTATGATTTGATTCTTTTCTTTTTAGTTTACCACAATAATCCTTGCTGTACACACCTTTTGAGAGAGACTCATATGATTTGAAATTTATTAGAATACTCTATGTGCTTCACTTATATTTTTTGAGCTATATAGTTTTTGCTCTAGTTCTCCACTTATATCTATTAGAGCACGCTGGTGGATTTGTTTTATAGAAACTATTGATCTCTCATGCTTCACTTATATTATTTTGAGAGTCTTTTAGAACAACATGGAAATTTATTTTTAGGAATAATATAAAAACTTTCATAGAAGTGCATTGAATATTATGAGAAGTTTGATGCTTGATAATTGTTTTGAGATATGGAGATGGTGATATTAGAGTCATGCTAGTTGAGTAGTTGTGAATTTGAGAAATACTTGTGTTGAAGTTTGTGATTCCCGTAGCATGTATGTATGGTGAACTGTTATGTGATGAAGTCGGAGCATGATTTATTTATTGATTGTCTTCCTTATGAGTGGCGGTCGGGGACGAGCGATGGTCTTTTCCTACCAATCTATCCCCCTAGGAGCATGCGCGTAATACTTTGTTTCGATAACTAATAGATTTTTGCAATAAGTATGTGAGTTCTATATGACTATTGTTGAGTCCATGGATTATACGCACTCTCACCCTTCCACCATTGCTAGCCTCTCTAGTATCGCGCAACTTTCGCCGGTACCTTAAACCCACCATATACCTTCCTAAAAACAGCCACCATACCTACCTATTATGGCATTTCCATAGCCATTCTGAGATATATTGCCATGCAAATTTCCACCGTTCCGTTATTAGGACACGCTTCATCATTGTCATATTGCTTGCATGATCATGTAGTTGACATCTATTTGTGGCAAAGCCACCGTTCATAATTCTTCATACATGTCACTCATGCATCATTGCACATCCCAGTACACCGCCGGAGGCAGTCACACAGAGTCATATTTTGTTCTAAGTATTGAGTTGTAATTCTTGAGTTGTAAGTAAATTAAAGTGTGATGATCATCATTATTAGAGCATTGTCCCAAGTGAGGAAAGGATGATGGAGACTATGATTCCCCCACAAGTCGGGATGAGACTCCGGACGAAAAATAAAAAAAGAGGCCAAAAAAAGAGAAAAGTCCCAAATAAAAAAATGTATGAGAGAAGAAGAGAGAAGGGACAATGCTACTATCCTTTTTCCACACTTGTGCTTCAAAGTAGCACCATGATCTTCATGATAGAGAGTCTCCTATGATATCACTTTCATATACTAGTGGGAACATTTCATTATAGAACTTGGCTTTTATATTCCAATGATGGGCTTCCTCAAAATGCCCTAGGTCTTCATGAGCAAGCAAGTTGGATGCACACCCACTTAGTTTCTTTTTTGAGCATTCATATACTTATAGCTCTAGTGCATCCGTTGCATGGCAATCCCTACTCAGTCACATCAATATCTATTGATGGGCATCTCCATAGCCCGTTGATACGCCTAGTTGATGTGAGACTATCTTCTCCTTTTTTGTCTTCTCCACAACCACCATTCTATTCCACATACAGTGCTATATCCATGGCTCACGCTCATATATTGCGTGAAGATTGAAAAAGTTTGAGAACATCAAAACTATGAAACAATTGATTGGCTTGTCATCGAGGTTGTGCATGATTTAAATATTTTGTGTGGTGAAGATAGAGCATAGCCAGACTATATGATTTTGTAGGGATAACTTTCTTTGGCCATGTTATTTTGAGAAGACATAATTTCTTAGTTAGTATGCTTGAAGTATTATTATTTCTATGTCAATATTAAACTTTTGTCTTGAATCTTTCAGATCTGAACATTCATGCCACAATAAAGAAAAATTACATTGAGAAATATGTTAGAAAGCATTCCACATCAAAAATTCTTCTTTTATCATTTACCTACTCGAGGACGAGCAGGAATTAAGCTTGGGGATGCTTGATACGTCTTCAATGTATCTATAATTTTTGATTGCTCCATGCTATTATAATATCTCTTTTGGATGTTAATGGGCTTTATTTTACACTTTTATATCATTTTTGGGACTAACCTACAAACCGGAGGCCCAGCCCAAATTGTTGTTTTTTTGCCTATTTTAGAGTTTCGCCGAAAAGGAATATCAAACAGAGTCCAAACAGAATGAAACCTTCGGGAACATGATTTTCTCAACAAACGTGATCCAGGAGACTTGGAGTGGGCGTCAAGAAACGATCAAGGAGGGCACGAGGCAGGAGGCGCCTACCCCCCTAGGTGCGCCCTCCACCCTCGTGGGCCCCTCGTTAGTCCACCGACCTACTTCTTCCTCCTATATATATCCACGTACCCCCCAAACATCCAGGAGCACCACAAAAACCTAATTCCACCGCCGCAACCTTCTGTACCCGAGAGATCCCATCTTGGGGCCTTTTCTGGAGCTCCACCGGAGGGGGCATTGATCACGGAGGGCCTCTACATCAACTCCATGGCCTCTCCGGTGATGTGTGAGTATTTTACTTTAGACCTATGGGTCCATACTTGTTAGCTATATGGCTTCTTCTCTCTCTTTGGATCTCAATACAAAGTTCTCCTCGATCTTCTTGGAGATCTATTCGATGTAATCTTCTTTTGCGGTGTGTTTGTCGAGATCCGATGAATTGGGGGTTTATGATCCAGATTATTTATGAAAAATATTTGATTCTTCTCTGAA
This sequence comes from Triticum dicoccoides, assembly GCF_002162155.2. Classification (NCBI taxonomy): domain Eukaryota; kingdom Viridiplantae; phylum Streptophyta; class Magnoliopsida; order Poales; family Poaceae; genus Triticum; species Triticum dicoccoides. Next base: position 439,132,106 of record NC_041380.1, read on the forward strand.
TTCTTTTATGTATGATTGGTTTATCTTTGCAAGTCTCTTTGAATTATCAGTTTGGTTTGGCCTACTAGATTGATCTTTTTTGCAATGGGAGAAGTGCTTAGCTTTGGGTTCAATCTTGCGGTGCTCGATCCCAGTGACAGAAAGGGAAACGACACGTATTGTATTGTTGCCATCGAGGATAAAATGATGGGGTTTATATCATATTGCATGAGTTTATCCCTCTACATCATGTCATCTTACTTAAAGCATTACTATGTTCTTATGAACTTAATACTCTAGATGTTGGGGAACGCAGTAATTTCAAAAAATTTCCTACGCACACGCAAGATCATGGTGATGCATAGCAACGAGAGGGGAGAGTATGATCTACGTACCCTTGTAGATCGCAACGGAAGCGTTGACACAACGTAGAGGAAGTAGTCGTATGTCTTCTTCCCGATCCGACCGATCCAAGCACCGTTACTCCGGCACCTCCGAGTTCTTAGCACACGTACAGCTCGATGACGCTCCCCGGGCTCCGATCCAGCAAAGCTTCGGGGATGAGTTCCGTCAGCACGACGGCGTGGTGACGATGATGATGTTCCACCGATGCAGGGCTTCGCCTAAGCACTACAACGATATGACCGAGGTGGAATATGGTGGCAGGGGGCACCGCACACGACTAAGGAATGATCACGAGGATCAACTTGTGTGTCCTAGGGTGCCCCCTTGCCTCCATATATAAAGGAGCCAAGGGGAGGGGTGCGGCTGGCCAGGAGGTGGGCGCAGGAGGAGTCCTACTCCTACCGGGAGTAGGACTCCTCCCCCTTTTCCTTGTCCAAGTAGGAGAGAGGGGGAGAGAGAAGGAAAGGGGGGGCGCCGCCCCTCCCTCCTTGTCCAATTCGGACTAGGGGGAGAGGGGGCGCGCGGCCTGCCCTGGCAGCCCCTTCCTCTTCTCCACATTAGGCCTATAAGGCCCATTAACCCCCCGGGGGGTTCCGGTAACCCCCCGGTGCTCCGGTTTTATCCGAAATTCATCCGGAACACTTCCGGTGTCCGAATATAGTCATCCAATATATCAATCTTTATGTCTCGACCATTTCGAGACTCCTCGTCATGTCCGTGATCACATCCGGGACTCCGAACTAACTTCGGTACATCAACATGCATAAAACTCATAACAACTGTCATTGTAACTTTAAGCGTGCGGACCCTACGGTTCGAGAACAATGCAGACATGACTGAGACAAATCTCTGGTCAATAACCAATAGCGGGACCTGGATGCCCATATTGGCTCCTACATATTCTACGAAGATCTTTATCGGTCAGACTGCATAACAACATACGTTGTTCCCTTTGTCATCGGTATTTTACTTGCCCGAGATTCGATCGTTGGTATCCAATACCTAGTTCAATCTCGTTACCGGCAAGTCTCTTTACTCGTTCTGTAATACATCATCTCACAACTAACTCATTAGTTGCAATGCTTGCAAGGCTTATGTGATGTGCATTACCGAGAGGGCCCAGAGATACCTCTCCGACAATCGGAGTGACAAATCCTAATCTCGAAATATGCCAACCAACATGTACCTTTGGAGACACCTGTAATTCTCCTTTATAATCACCCAGTTACATTGTGACGTTTGGTAGCACCCAAAGTGTTCCTCCGGCAAACGGGAGTTGCATAATCTCATAGTCATAGGAACATGTATAAGTCATGAAGAAAGCAATAGCAACATACTAAACAATCGGGTGCTAAGCTAATGGAATGGGTCATGTCAATCAGATCATTCAACTAATGATGTGATCTCATTAATCAAATAACAACTCTTTTGTTCATGGTTAGGAAACATAACCATCTTTGATTAACGAGCTAGTCAAGTAGAGGCATACTAGTGACACTCTGTTTGTCTATGTATTCACACATGTATCATGTTTCCGGTTAATACAATTCTAGCATGAATAATAAAGATTTATCATGATATAAGGAAATAAATAATAACTTTATTATTGCCTCTAGGGCATATTTCCTCCAGTCTCCCACTTGCACTAGAGTCAATAATCTAGATTACACAGTAATGATTCTAACACCCATGGAGCCTTGGTGCTGATCATGTTTTGCTCGTGGAAGAGGCTTAGTCAACGGGTCTGCAACATTCAGATCTGTATGTATCTTGCAAATCTCTATGTCTCCCGCCTGGACTAAATCCCGGATGGAATTGAAGCGTCTCTTGATGTGCTTGGTTCTCTTGTGAAATCTGGATTCCTTTGCCAAGGCAATTGCACCAGTATTGTCACAAAAGATTTTCATTGGACCCGATGCACTAGGTATGACACCTAGATCGGATATGAACTCCTTCATCCAAACTCCTTTATTTGCTGCTTCCGAAGCAGCTATCTATTCCGCTTCACATGTAGATCCCGCTACGACACTTTGTTTAGAACTGCACCAACTGACAGCTCCACCGTTTAATGTAAACACGTATCCGGTTTGCGATTTAGAATCGTCCGGATCAGTTTTAAAGCTTGCATCAACGTAACCTTTTACGATGAGCTCTTTGTCACCTCCATATATGAGAAACATATCCTTAGTCCTTTTCAGGTATTTCAGCATGTTCTTGACCGCCGTCCAGTGATCCATTCCTGGATTACTTTGGTACCTCCCTGCTAAACTTATAGCAAGGCACACATCAGGTCTGGTACACAGCATTGCATACATGATAGAGCCTATGGCTGAAGCATAGGGAACATCTTTCATTTTCTCTCTATCTTCTGCAGTGGTCGGGCATTGAGTCTTACTCAACTTCACACCTTGTAACACAGGCAAGGACCCTTTCTTTGCTTGATCCATTTTGAACTTTTTCAAAATCTTGTCAAGATATGTGCTTTGTGAAAGTCCAATTAGGCGTCTTGATCTATCTCTATAAATCTTTATGCCTAATATGTAAGCAGTTTCACCGAGGTCTTTCATTGAAAAACTCTTATTCAAGTATCCCTTTATGCTATCCAGAAATTCTATATCATTTCCAATCAGTAATATGTCATCCACATATAATATCAGAAATGCTACAGAGCTCCCACTCACTTTCTTGTAAATACAGGCTTCACCAAAAGTCTGTATAAAACCAAATGCTTTGATCACACTATCAAAGCGTTTATTCCAACTCCGAGAGGCTTGCACCAGTCCATAAATGGATCGCTGGAGCTTGCACACTTTGTTAGCTCCCTTTGGATCGACAAAACCTTCTGGTTGCATCATATACAACTCTTCTTCCAGAAATCCATTCAGGAATGCAGTTTTGACATCCATCTGCCAAATTTCATAATCATAAAATGCGGCAATTGCTAACATGATTCGGACAGACTTAAGCATCGCTACGGGTGAGAAGGTCTCATCGTAGTCAATCCCTTGAACTTGCCGAAAACCTTTTGCGACAAGTCGAGCTTTGTAGACAGTAATATTACCGTCAGCGTCAGTCTTCTTCTTGAAGATCCATTTATTCTCAATTGCTTGCCGATCAGCGGGCAAGTCAACCAAAGTCCATACTTTGTTCTCATACATGGATCCCATCTTAGATTTCATGGCTTCAAGCCATTTTGCGGAATCTGGGCTCACCATCGCTTCTTCATAGTTCGTAGGTTCATCATGATCTAGTAGCATGACTTCCAGAATAGGATTACGGTACCACTCTGGTGCGGATCTCACTCTGGTTGATCTACGAGGTTCAGTAGTATCTTGATCTAAAGTTTCATGATCATCATCATTAGCTTCCTCTCTAATTGGTGTAGGTGTCACTGAAACAGTTTTCTGTGATGCACTACTTTCCAATAAGGGAGTAGGTACAGTTACCTCGTCAAGTTCTACTTTCCTCCCACTCACTTCTTTCGAGAGAAACTCCTTCTCCAGAAAGTTTCCGAATTTAGCAACAAAAGTCCTGCCTTCGTATCTGTGATAGAAGGTGTATCCAATAGTTTCCTTTGGATATCCTATGAAGACACATTTCTCCGATTTGGGTTCAAGCTTATCAGGTTGAAGCTTTTTTCACATAAGCATCGCAGCCCCAAACTTTCAGAAATGGCAACTTTGGTTTCTTGCCAAACCACAGTTCATAAGGCGTCGTCTCAACGGATTTTGATGGTGCCCTATTTAACGTGAATGCGGCCGTCTCTAGAGCGTATCCCCAAAACGATAGCGGTAAATCAGTAAGAGACATCATAGATCGCACCATATCTAGTAAAGTACGATTACGACGTTCGGACACACCATTACGCTGTGGTGTTCCGAGTGGCGTGAGCTGCGAAACTATTCCGCATTGTTTCAAATGTACACCAAACTCGTAACTCAAATATTCTCCTCCAGGATCAGATCGTAGAAACTTTATTTTCTTGTTACGATGATTTTCCACTTCACTCTGAAATTCTTTGAACTTTTCAAATGTTTCAGACTTATGTTTCATTAAGTAGATATACTCGTATCTGCTTAAATCTTCTGTGCAGGTGAGAAAATAACGATATCCGCCACGAGCTTCAATATTCATCGGACCACATACATCTGTATGTATGATTTCCAACAAATCTGTTGCTCTCTCCATAGTACCGGAGAATGGTGTTTTAGTCATCTTGCCCATGAGGCACGGTTCGCAAGTACCAAGCGATTCATAATCAAGTGGTTCCAAAAGTCCATCAGTATGGAGTTTCTTCATGCGCTTTACACCGATATGACCTAAACGGCAGTGCCACAAATAAGTTGCACTATCATTATCAACTCTGCATCTTTTGGCTTCAACATTATGAATATGTGTATCACTACTCTCGAGATTCAATAAGAATAGACCACTCTTCAAGGGTGCATGACCATAAAAGATATTACTCATATAAATAGAACAACCATTATTCTCTGATTTAAATGAATAACCATCTCGCATTAAACAAGATCCAGATATAATGTTCATGCTCAACGCTGGCACCAAATAACAATTATTTAGGTCTAATACTAACCCCGAAGGTAGATGTAGAGGTAGCGTGCCAACCGCGATCACATCGACTTTGGAACCGTTTCCCACGCGCATCGTCACCTCGTCCTTAGCCAATCTTCGCTTAATCCGTAGTCCCTGTTTCGAGTTGCAAATATTAGCAATAGAACCAGTATCAAATACCCAGGTGCTACTGCGAGCATTGGTAAGGTACACATCAATAACATGTATATCACATATACCTTTGTTCACCTTGCCATCCTTCTTATCCACCAAATACTTGGGGCAGTTCCGCTTCCAGTGACCAGTCTGCTTGCAGTAGAAGCACTCAGTTTCAGGCTTAGGTCCAGACTTGGGTTTCTTCTCTTGAGCAGCAACTTGCTTGCCGTTCTTCTTGAAGTTCCCCTTCTTCTTCCCTTTGCCCTTTTTCTTGAAACTAGTGGTCTTATTGACCATCAACACTTGATGCTCCTTCTTGATTTCTACCTCCGCAGCTTTCAGCATTGCGAAGAGCTCGGGAATAGTCTTGTTCATCCCTTGCATATTATAGTTCATCACGAAGCTCTTGTAGCTTGGTGGTAGTGATTGGAGAATTCTGTCAATGACGCAATCATCTGGAAGATTAACTCCCAATTGAATCAAGTGATTATTATACCCAGACATTTTGAGTATATGCTCACTGACAGAGCTGTTCTCCTCCATCTTGCAGCTGTAGAACTTATTGGGGACTTCATATATCTCAATTCGGGCATCTGCTTGAAATATTAACTTCAACTCCTGAAACATCTCATATGCTCCATGACGTTCAAAACGTCGTTGAAGTCCCGATTCTAAGCCGTAAAGCATGGCACACTGAACTATCGAGTAGTCATCAGCTTTGCTCTGCCAGACGTTCATAACATCTGGTGTTGCTCCAGCAGCAGGCCTAGCACCCACCAGTGCTTCCAGGACGTAATTCTTCTGTGCAGCAATGAGGATAATCCTCAAGTTACGGACCCAGTCCATGTAATTGCTACCATCATCTTTCAACTTTGCTTTCTCAAGGAACACATTAAAATTCAACGGAACAACAGCACGAGCCATCTATCTACAATCAACATAAACAAGCAAGATACTATTAGGGACTAAGTTCATGATAAATTTAAGTTCAATTAATCATATTACTTAAGAACTCCCACTTAGATAGACATCCCTCTAATCTTCTAAGTGATCACGTGATCCAAATCAACTAAACCATGTCCGATCATCACGTGAGATGGAGTAGTTTCATTGGTGAACATCACTATGTTGATCATATCTACTATATGATTCACGCTTGACCTTTCGGTCTCCGTGTTCCGAGGCCATATCTGTATATGCTTGGCTCATCAAGTATAACCTGAGTATTCCGCGTGTGCAACTGTTTTGCACCCGTTGTATTTGAACGTAGAGCCTATCACACCCGATCATCACGTGGTGTCTCAGCACGAAGAACTTTCGCAACGGTGCATACTCAGGGAGAACACTTCTTGATAATCTAGTGAGAGATCATCTTATAATGCTACCGTCAATCAAAGCAAGATAAGATTCATAAAAGATAAACATCACATGCAATCAATATAAGTGATATGATATGGCCATCATCATCTTGTGCCTGTGATCTCCATCTCCGAAGAACCGTCATGATCACCATCGTCACCGACGCGACACCTTGATCTCCATCGTAGCATCGTTGTCGTATCGCCAATCTTATGCTTCCACGACTATCACTACCACTTAGTAATAAAGTAAAGCATTACATCGCGATTGCATTGCATACAATAAAGCGACAACCATATGGCTCCTGCCAGTTGCCGATAACTCGGTTACAAATTATGATCATCTCATACAATAAAATTTAGCATCATGTCTTGGCCATATCACATTACAACATGCCCTGCAAAAACAAGTTAGACGTCCTCTACTTTGTTGTTGCAAGTTTTACGTGGCTGCTACGGGCTTAAGAACCAATCTCACCTATGCATCAAAACCACAACGATAGTTTGTCAATTTGACTCCGTTTTAACCTTCGCAAGGACCGGGCGTAGCCACACTTGGTTCAACTAAAGTTGGAGAGACTGTCGCCCGCAAGCCACCTATGTGCAAAGCACGTCGGGAGAACCGGTCTCGCGTAAGCGTACGCGTAATGTCGGCCCGGGTCGTCTCGTCCAACAATACCGCCGAACCAAAGTATGACATGCTGGTAGGCAGTATGACTTATATCGCCCACAACTCACTTGTGTTCTACTCATGCATATAACATCAAACCATAAAACCTAGGCTCGGATGCCACAGTTGGGGAACGCAGTAATTTCAAAAAAATTCCTACGCACACGCAAGATCATTGTGATGCATAGCAACGAGAGGGGAGAGTATGATCTACGTACCCTTGTAGATCGCAACGGAAGCGTTGACACAACGTATAGGAAGTAGTTGTACGTCTTCTTCCCGATCCGACCGATCCAAGCACCGTTACTCCGGCACCTCCGAGTTCTTAGCACACATACAGCTCGATGACGCTCCCCGGGCTCCGATCCAGCAAAGCTTCGGGGATGAGTTCCGTCAGCACGACGGCGTGGTGACGATGATGATGTTCCACCGACGCAGGGCTTCGCCTAAGCACTACAACGATATGACCGAGGTGGAATATGGTGGCAGGGGAACCGCACACGGCTAAGGAACGATCACGAGGATCAACTTGTGTGTCCTAGGGTGCCCCCTTGCCTCCGTATATAAAGGAGCCAAGGGGAGGGGTGCGGCCAGCCAGGAGGTGGGCGCAGGAGGAGTCCTACTCCTACCGGGAGTAGGACTCCTCCCCCTTTTCCTTGTCCAAGTAGGCGAGAGGGGGGAGAGAAGGAAAGGGGGGGCGCCGCCCCTCCCTCCTTGTCCAATTCGGACTAGGGGGAGAGGGGGCGCGCGGCCTGCCCTGGCAGCCCCTTCCTCTTCTCCACATTAGGCCCATAAGGCCCATTAACCCCCCGGGGGGTTCCGGTAACCCCCCGGTGCTTCGGTTTTATCCGAAATTCATCTAGAACACTTCCGGTGTCCGAATATAGTCATCCAATATATCAATATTTACGCCTCGACCATTTCGAGACTCCTCGTCATGTCCGTGATCACATCCGGGACTCCGAACTAACTTCGGTACATCAACATGCATAAAACTCATAACAACTGTCATTGTAACTTTAAGCGTGCGGACCCTACGGTTCGAGAACAATGCAGACATGACTGAGACAAATCTCTGGTCAATAACCAATAGCGGGACCTGGATGCCCATATTGGCTCCTACATATTCTACGAAGATCTTTATCGGTCAAACCGCATAACAACATACGTTGTTCCCTTTGTCATCGGTATTTTACTTGCCCGAGATTCGATCGTCGGTATCCAATACCTAGTTCAATCTCGTTACCAACAAGTCTCTTTACTCGTTCTGTAATACATTATCTCACAACTAACTCATTAGTTGCAATGCTTGCAAGGCTTATGTGATGTGCATTACCGAGAGGGCCCAGAGATACCTCTCCGACAATCGGAGTGACAAATCCTAATCTCGAAATATGCCAACCCAACATGTACCTTTGGAGACACCTGTAATGCTCCTTTATAATCACCCAGTTACGTTGTGACGTTTGGTAGCACCCAAAGTGTTCCTCCGACAAACGGGAGTTGCATAATCTCATAGTCATAGGAACATGTATAAGTCATGAAGAAAGCAATAGCAACATACTAAACGATCGGGTGCTAAGCTAATGGAATGGGTCATGTCAATTAGATCATTCAACTAATGATGTGATCTCGTTAATCAAATAACAACTCTTTTGTTCATGGTTAGGAAACATAACCATCTTTGATTAACGAGCTAGTCAAGTAGAGGCATACTAGTGACACTCTGTTTGTCTATGTATTCACACATGTATCATGTTTCCGGTTAATACAATTCTAGCATGAATAATAAACATTTATCATGATATAAGGAAATAAATAAATAATAACTTTATTATTGCCTCTAGGGCATATTTCCTTCACTAGATGCATGCTGGATAGCGGTCGATGTGTGGAGTAATAGTAGTAGATGCAGAATCGTTTCGGTCTACTTGTCGCGGACATGATGCCTATATACATGATCATACCTAGATATTCTCATAATTATTCTCTTTTCTATCAATTTCTCGACAGTAATTCATTTACCTACCGTAATACTTATGCTCTTGAGAGAAGCCACTAGTGAAACATATGGCCCCCGGGTCTATCTTCCATCATATTAATCTTCCAACACTTAGCTATTTCCATTGCCGTTTATTTTACTTTGCATCTTTATTTCTCTTTATCATAAAAATACCAAAAATATTATCTTATCATATCTATGAGATCTCACTCTCGTAAGTGACCATGAGGGATTGACAACCCCTTTATTGCATTGGTTGCGAGGTTCTTATTTGTTTGTGTAGGTGCGTGGGACTCGAGCATGATCTCCTACTGGGTTGATACCTTGGTTCTCAAAAACTGAGGGAAATACTTACGCTACTTTACTGGATCACCCTTTCCTCTTCAAGGGAAAACCAAACACAGTGCTCAAGAGGTAGTAGTGACACCGTCTTGGGCTCCACGGTGAACTCCATCCTGCCGTCCTGCTGGTCTTTGTCTTGTTGCACCGATATGGAAACCTTTGCATGATGCCTCAGGAATCCTCGCCTGTGCTTGCCTCTTGAGCACCAAAGAGGAAACGAGGACACTGCGCGCGCTGGCGCCCACCTGGCGCCCGCCTGGCTCCAGTCGTCATGGCTTGCGTCACAGAAACCTCACGAGGTGTCCCTTGCCTTGATCTCTCCACCCCTCGCGAGCTAGCCTGGTGAAGCTGCCCCCGAGGAGGTCTTGTGTCGTCCGCCTCGCGAGGCTTGGCCCCTCGCGAGGGTCTTGAGTGTTTGCTAGTGAAGATGGGCCATACAGAGTCTGGGGACCCCCGTTCCCAGGACGCCGATAGTAGCCCCCGGGCCCAAGGCGCGCTCGGACTTGTCTTCGAGGCAAAGCCAAAGGTCAAGTGCGGAGCACCGCGGGCCCCAACATCCTGTGGCCCCGCTTGACACGTGGTGATTGATTGGACATGGGCATCTACGCTTCCCCACGATGCCTCGGTAACTACCCGTCTAACAAAAGGCTGGCGCGGGCAATGCTTGTCTTCATTGCTTTCCTTCATTGTGGATGTCTTCACTCTGATGTGTCTGTCCAGGAGACACTGAGCCATGCTTCTTTGGACTCCGAGAAGGACAGGGAGGCCGTCGCCCAAGCTGTGGCCGCCCGCGAGGTGGCGCTAAAGGATGCCGGGGCCGCCCAGGACCGCTGCCGGTCGCTGGAGGCCGAGCTAGAGACCGTGCAGAGGGAGCGCGCGAAAGAAGACCGAGGCCACAAGGCGGAGGAGGAGAAGATGAAGGCCCGAGAGGACGCCGTCAATGTCAGGCCGGGTCACAGTGAGGTACACAAGGCTGCCTACAAGATGACGATAGCGAGTGGTATCCCTCAAGAGGAGTACCCTCACTAGGGTGCAATTAGAGATGGAGCTCCATGGGTGTAGCGGCAGTGTGTGTATCAGTAAGACCTGAGCGTGAGATCAAATCCTGAGTATAGCGATGCTGAGAGAGATAGTAACCATCATTAGTTTGATCAACCTCAATTCCCAGAAAATAACTGGTAGTGGAGGTTTCCTCGGCCTAGTCGCGTAAGAGCCCCCTTCTTTTTCTAGTTAGTTGAAAGAAAAGCAATGGGGAAGGTTGGCTTACCAGTTAATTGGTCTGTATCATATCTTGCTATGGTGGGACATCCTATTCAGTTTAGGTATCCGGGCTGGCTGTTAGCTTTAGTCGTTCGGCACTCTCCCTTCATTCTCATTCAATAAGGAGAAAGAACCGGGCCGCCGAGCTGGAGCAGTTGGCGAGGGCGCAGGCCACGGAGCGTAGCCGGGTGGAGGAGCTGGAGCAGAAGCTGAAGGCGGAGAAAGCCGAGCTTGAAGCCAAGGCGAAGGTCCTGGCTAAGGACCGCGCGGCCTTCAAGCTCCTCGAGGAGAGGTCTTAGACGACACTGCGGTCACTCCACGAGAAGGACTTGGAGGAGCCAGTGGCCACCGACGACGAGGGCCACGTCCAGCTGCCTTCTTATCTGGTCAATGCGCTTGAGGACGTCGTGAGCGGTATCGGCCCCATGGCAAAGGAACAAGCCCATGTTATTTCCTCAGCTGCGCTGATGCGCGTCTTCAGCCACCTCCATCTTCGCGATCCTGCCACCCGCCTTGACAAGCTGCTGGAGCCTGTGGACGACGGGCATTGCGCGGCCTCTACCGCAGCCGGGAAGGGTCAGCTGGAGACCCTGCTGAAGAAGTTATGCGCCTTCGCTCCCGCGCCCCCGACCGGCGGTGCTACTGATCCTACAACTCCGGCTGGTGGTACAGGTGAAGGCGGCGCCATTGAAGAAGCATCCCTTGTAGGCGACGGCGGTCTCCAGGGATGACGGGATGACTTGCTCGCGGCTCCTTTCCTATTTAGTTTCTGCAATATGCACCATGCCTCGTGGAGGCGTTAAACTCGCGTTTGGTTTCAGGAGAATAGTATGTCTTGTAATATTTGCTTTGAAATCCTGTGATTTCCTTTCCATTTGCTTTATGTTCTACGTCGACAGGGCCCGACCCCACGCATGCATACCTCAGGCGCCATTGGGCCGTCCAGATCACCAGGACGGACCAAGGAGTGAGGGGCTACGAGATCAGTTAGGCTCCTGAGTCGCGATGCTCAGGAGTCCCCCTTGATGCGCAAACAGCCTATAAAAAGGAGATCCGGGAGTAGACCTAGTGTTCTACGTCGGCAGGGCCCGACCCCGCGCCTACCTCAGCCGCCATTGGGCCGTCCGGATCACCAGGACGGACCAAGGAGTGAGGGGCTACATGGTCAGTTAGGCCCCTGAGTTGCGATGCTCAGGAGTCCCCCTTGATGTTCAAACGACCTTCGTACCTTGGCTCTGCTTGGGAGGGAGCGTGACGACCAGGTCCGAGGGACCTGGCAGGGTGGCGTACGCTTGGGCGTGACCCGAGCGCAACCCCCGTGCCCAGCCTCCTCGCGCGACTCTCCCGTGGGGAGGTGTTGCGATGAGGCCAGACACTGACCTCGGAGGCTCCTTGAGGTTGATGCGGCCGTGAGGCCGCCCTCAGTTGTTTATCACCAGCGCAGAGCATAGCGCTTCCGCACTTTCATGGGCATAGCCGCTCCTCGGCAGTGTCGACTGCCAGCGTGGAGCATGGTGCTTCCACTGGCACGTGGGAGGGGACTCCCTACTGCGGAGAGCCCCCGGGGCGTGTACAACCCCGCTGAGGGAGTCCTGGTTTAGGGGGTCTCTCGACAGCCGGACTATATCCTTTGGCCGGACTGTTGGACTATGAAGATACAAGATTGAAGACTTCGTCCTGTGTCCGGATGGGATTCTACTTGGCATGGAAGGCAATCTAGGCAATATGAATATGGATATCTCCTCCTTTGTAACCGACCTTGTGTAACCCTAGCCTCCTCCGGTATCTATATAAACCGGAGGGTTTTAGTCTGTAGGACAACAGACAATCATACCATAGGCTAGCTTCTAGGGTTGAGCCTCTCTGATCTCGTGGTAGATCTACTCTTGTAATACTCATATCATCAAGAACAATCAAGCAGGACATAGGGTTTTACCTCTATCAAGAGGGTCCGAACCTGGGTAAACATCATGTCCCCTGCCTCCTATTACCATCCGCCTTAGACGTACAGTTCGGGACCCCCTACCCGAGATCCGCCGGTTTTGACACTGACATTGGTGCTTTCATTGAGAGTTCCACAGTGTCATCACCATAAGGCTCGATGGCGGCTTCGATCATCGCTAGCGATGCGGTCCAGGGTGAGGCTTTCCTCCCCGTACAAATCTTCGTATTCGATGGATTTGCACTATGGGCCAATTTGCTTGGCCATCTGGAGCAGATTGAGAGCTACGCCCCTGGCCATCAGGTAAGATTTGGAAACTTGAACTACACGGCCGATATCCGCGGAGACTTGATCTTTGATGGAATCGAGCCCATGTCGGACGCGCCGTGCAGTCATGACGAGCAAGACGTAACTCTATCGTCGAACAGTGTTCGGTAGATCGCATTCGCAGCTACTCCGGCTTTTAATCTGGAGCAAGTTGCGCCATCCTAGAGCGGAGGGATGGACCCCGCCATGGAGGCCGAACTTTCAGCGGCGATAGAGCCGGATACTGACTTCACCCCTTATGAGAGTCGTGTTGCTGAACCACTGGATTCATCTTCGGCCATAGACTCCGAGCCGCTCGTGTCCGTGCCCGTCGAGTCTGACTGGGTGCCGATCATGGAGTTTACCTTCGCAGATATCTTTCAGCACTCACCTTTTGGAGATGTGCTAAATTCATTAAGGTTTCTCTCCCTGTCAGGAGAACCTTTGTCGAACTATGTCCGGCTAGAATGGGATGCGGACGATGAAGAAATTCGCTGCCCACCCACCACCCACTTAGTAGCCACTGTCGATGATTTAACCGACATGCTCAACTTCGGCTCCGAAGACTTCGATGGTATGGACGACGAAGCCGGAGACGAATAGGATCCACCGCCCTCGGGGCACTGGACCGCCACGTCATCATATGATATATATATATATGGTGGACACCCCCAAAGAAGCCAGTGGCGATGAGAAAGCGGAGGATGACCCCTCCAAGAAGCAACCCAAGCGCCAACATCAGCGGCGCCGCTCTAAGTCCTGCCACAGCAAGAGCAGTGATACCGTCACAGGAGATAATAACACTCCGGATAGCGCCGAAGACAATAACAACCCCCTCCAGCACGGAGAAGAGCTAGCAGACGAACAAGCTAGCCCTCTAGAGCAGGCAGCAGATGGTCAACCGGAGGAGGACAATTACATGCCTCTCTCCGAAGACGAGGCGAGCCTCGGCGACGACGAGTTTATCGTGCCTGAGGACCCCGTCGAGCAAGAGCACTTCAAGCGTCGGCTTATGGCCACGGCAAATAGCCTAAAGAAGAAACAGCAATAGCTTCAAGCTGATCAGGACTTGCTAGCAGATAGATGGACCGAAGTCCTTGCGGCCAAGGAGCATGAACTCGAGCGCCCGTCCAAGATTTACCCAAAACGCAGGTTGCTACCTCACCTCGAGGAGGAAGCATTGAAACCTCATTCACCAGTGTACAATGCGGCTGACCGGCCACTACGCGGCCGAGCCAGAGAGGCGTTTCAGCCAAAAGTTCAGTCTGCACCCTGTCGTCACTCAGTCAAAGATACTAGGGACTGGGGCAACACAGAGGACCTGCGAGACATCTTGGACAGCAAGGCAAAAATCTCAAGGTCAATATACGGGACACGAACACGTGCGCCCACACTGGACGATGATCGTCGCGTTGGATACACCAAGAGTAAATCCAGTCGGGCCGAATACAGCAGACAAGACTCATACGAACTACGTCGGGATATAGCCCGGCACAGAGGCGCCACACACCCCCTATGCTTCACTGATGAAGTTATGAATCACGAATTCCCGGAGGGTTTCAAACCCGTAAATATCGAATCATACGACGGCACAACAGATCCCGCTGTATGGATTGAGGATTTCCTCCTTCACATCCACATGGCTCGCGGTGATGATCTACATGCCATCAAGTACCTCCCACTAAAACTCAAAGGACCAGCTCGACATTGGTTGAATAGCTTGCCAGCAGATTCCGTCGGCAGTTGGGAGGATTTGCAAGATGCATTTCTTGACAACTTCCAGGGCACTTATGTGCGGCCACCGGATGCTGATGACTTGAGCCACATAACCCAGCAGCCAGGGGAATCGGCCAGACAATTCTGGACATAGTTTCTGACCAAGAAAAATCAAATTGTAGACTGTCCTGATGTAGAAGCCCTGGCGGCATTCAAGAATAACATCCGCGATGAGTGGCTCGCCCGCCACCTCAGCCAGGAGAAGCCGAAATTTATGGCAGCCCTCACAACACTCATGACCCGCTTTTACGCGGGCGAGGACAGCTGGCTAGCTCGCAGCAACAACACATCAAGGAATCCGGATACTTTGGATACCAAAGACGTTAACGGTAGGCAGCGTCATAATAGACCAAAGCGCCGCAATAAACAGTGATAACACCGAAGATACGGCAGTCAATGCCGGATTCAAAGGCTCTAGATCTGGTCAGCGGAAAAAGCCATTCAAAAGAAATACTCTGGCTCCGTCCAGTCTGGATCGCATACTGGATCGCTCGTGTCAGATCCATGGCACCCCTGACAAGCCAGCCAATCACATCAACAGAGAATGCTGGGTGTTCAAGCAGGTCGGCAAGTTAAATGCCGAAAACAAGGACAAGGGGCTGCATAGCGATGACGAGGAGGAGCCCCGGCCGCCGAACCCAGGAGGACAGAAGGGGTTTCCCCCACAAGTGAAGATAGTGAACATGATATACACAACCCACATTCCCAAGAGGGAGCGGAAGCGAGCACTAAGGGACGTCTACGCGATGGAGCCCGTCGCCCCAAAGTTCAACCCATGGTCTGCTTGTCCGATCACCTTTGATCGTAGGGACCACCCCACTAGCACCCATCATGGCGGATCCGCCGCACCGGTCCTAGACCCCATCATTGACGGATTTCACCTCACTCAAGTCCTTATGGACGGCGGCAGCAGCCTGAACCTGCTTTATCATGATACAGTGTGAAAAATGGGTATTGATCCCTCAAGGATCAAACCCAGCAAAACTACCTTTAAAGGTGTCATCCCAGGTGTAGAGGCCCATTGCACAGGCTCAATCACACTAGAAGTGGTCTTCGGATCACCGGATAACTTCCAAAGCGAAGGGTTAATCTTCGACATCATACCTTTCGCAGTGGCTATCATGCACCTCTCGGACGGTATACATTTGCAAAATTCAATGCAGTGCCGCATTACGCATACCTCAAGCTCAAGATGCCAGCACTACAAAAAAAATACACTTCCGTGATGATACGTGTTTGTCACAGTAGGTCGCTTTTTTTGTCATGCATGTACATCCATGACAAATTTATGACAGAATCAAGATAGTCATACCTGTGCTGTCGTAGAAGTGTTCCATGACATTACCAAAATTATCATCACGGAAGTGTCCACTTCCATGAGGATAAATCACGTGTCACAGAAGTGCTTTCGTCAAGGGTCACCGACAGATGGCATCCACCGTAATGGAACGCCGTTAAGCTATCGGGTCGGGTTTTGGATCCGATAACCCGTTAACAGCCCCGACCAATGGGGATTTTCCACGTGTAAAATCATCATTGGCTAGAGGAAACACGTGTCGGCTCATCGTCAGGACAGATGTCATCCACTCACTAGACAGAAGGCGCCTATGATACGTTGACACGTGGCACGACCCAACAAGTTTAAATGGGCCGGCCCAACTAGAGGCCCACAAGATTTTGCGGACCATAATGGGCCGGCCCAGCTAAAGGCCCACGAAATTTTGCGGACCATAATGGGCTGGCCCAGCTAAAGGCCCACAAGATTTTGCGGGCCATAATGGGCCGGCCCAGGTAAAGGCCCACAAGATTTTTTTTGTGCCATAATGGGCCGGCCTAGGTAAAGGCCCACAAGATTCTTGCGGGTCATAATGGGCCGGCCCAGCTAAAGGCCCACGAGATTTCGCCGACATTAATGGGCTGGCCCAGCTGTAGGCCCACAAGATTTTGAGGACCCTAGTAGGCCGGCCCATTAACTGGCTGCCATGTTTTGGGCCAAATGCTGGCCCATATTTGATCCGGTCCATTAATGGCCTGCCACGCTCCGGGCTTAATAGTGTCCCATATGAGATCCGTCCCATTAAAAGCCTACCACGTTCTGGGCCAAATTACGACCCAGATCAGGTCCGGCCCTGTAAGAGGCTTTGGGCTCAATTATGGCCCATATCAGATTCGGCCCGTCAACTAGACACTATGCATTTGGGCCCACTTGCTAAAGGCCCACTTAGTAATTTGGCCTGATATTAGTTTTGGCATGTTAAGGGCCCATTTAACATTTTGGCCCTATATTAATTTCGGCCTGTTAAAAGCCCGTCATATAGTTGGGCCTAACTATGGCCCGGTTTGCATCTGGCCTGCTCCCAGCCGATATCTGATTGGGCCAAACAAGGACCTAGACAATTTTGGCCTGTTAAAAGCCCGTGATTTCATTCACACAATAATGGGCCGGGGTTCATTTCGGGCTGCTGCGTAACTAGTAGGAATTAAGAACAAACCTACTCTATACAATAAAGAAATTACGGCATAGTAACTAAGAATAAACCTACACTACACAATAAAGGATTTAAGGTATATTACATCCACTGGGCATCAAAGTTTTCCACCAGTGATCATAAAGCGCAACGAAGAAGCAGATTACAAAAACTGGGCACCATTGCAGCGTAACAAAATAATACTGAAGCGAGACCACTTCCAAGACAGTTCAAGAAAGGTTAGTCTTGCGGGGGAACTGCTGCGCAAGCTCCTGAGCAAGGCTGTGAGACCGACCTAGCATGTCGGTCATAGCTTCCAAGTGTGGCTGTTTAGCAATGAGGTTCTCATTGGTGTTCTCCGCAATATTTCTTAGAGATAGGACTTCAAGTCGAAGTTGGGTTGCAGAATACCTTTCTGCTAGAACTTGGGACTGAAGAAGTCGAACTAATTTAGACAATGAATTCTGTGAACTTGTCTAACTGTTAGTCTCAAGTAACTTGAACATTGCATCAAGACAAGACTTGGGGGTTGTCTCGCTATCTTCAAGATGTTTTGCCTTCTTTGCTGCAATATATGTTGGGTTTGTCTCACAGCCTTCAACAGACTTGTGCATGCCATCAGGCATATCACCCTGAAACAAAGCAGAGAGATGACAGGTTTTGCACGTGTATAAACAAAGATGATAACTGTTTTGTCAATTCTATCCAATTTCAAATTAGAAAATAAAGAGTATGTTCAAAATATCAATAGCATAATTTGGCATTGTTCATAATGCGGGGAGCTTCACCACACTACTGGATTACCATTTCAACATAACAAGCATAGATGAAGGGCAAATAAAATCATTGTATCTATTTTGGATAATGTGCATGGCATGTTGTTCATATCATCAGCCACATCAGTAAGATAAAACAGGAGATGACAAGGTGCAAACGTGGGCTGCTTCACCACACACTGGATTATAGATCCACAAAAACAAGCATACATATAGGGAGTATTAAGTAATGTGCATGGTATGAATAAGGAATTTGGTTTTACAAGTAAAACTTAGAACTTACGGTTCTTACGAACATGCATTTTGGTAGAAACAGCAAACTAAACAGCAGTAAACAATAGGGAGTATGAGAAAATTAAACAGCAGTTGAGGATAAAGGCTTTAGAAGGACTGACTTACATTAACAGTTAACACCGGCTTTATAATGCCCTTCTCCAGGGCAAGGGAAGGATAACTCAAGAATGTCAGCATAGAATCTTCTTCATAAGCATTGCATGTACTCTACATTTTGTAGAGAGTAATTATAGATATGATAATACTGGAAGGGATAGAGGATAATGAAGATAAGATGCAGATTGATGGTACATAATCAACTACCAATCCCTGGAAGTACATGCGTTACAGGACAAAATGTACTTACAAGAGCAATGGGCTACACTTCTGCACTGGCAATGTCTGTGTATTCTACTTGTTGGTAAGATTAAATATAGAGCTGATCTTTTTTAGTAAATGGTGGGCGAGGGAGATAAGATGCAGAATGTTACAAAATGAACCAATCCCTCTTCCCATAATACAAGAGTGTTTTGAACACTGGTGTACTGTACAAAACGTTCTTATATTATGGGACAAAGGGAGTAGCTGTTAATGTAAGTACAGTGATAGACCACGTTCAGTCCTTACAAGAGGACTATAGAGCTAAACCTCTTCAAAAGCATTGGGTTGATTCTAAATTTATGTAAGAGTCCATACGGATCTTATAATGTCCACCAAATGGACGATTACGAGGCTAACATGTGCAGTGATGCTACATAATCAAACAGCTATGAAAGTAAGTATGGTCATACAGGGCAAGCGGTACTCACAAGAGCAATGCAGTATGTAGTATAGTCGCGAGATTCTGTGGTCCCTTGAGAACGAATATTCTTCTGCTAACAGTTTTCATACAAGTGAGACATTACGGCAAATGCAGAAATGTAGTTAAAATTGTGATGTGATATCATAGACAGTACCTTACGCTGCAGGCGAGACCAATGTGTAACAAGATTATTCTAGTCACCGTCGGATAAATGTAGCACCGGAGACTTTACAGAAATTTCGTTCAGAGGCTTGCCATCGAAGTGCGCTTGCCTCAGGTAGGAACGATACTTCATCAACGAGTGCTTGAAAAGTGCAACCGACCCTTGCTCATCATCACAATCCAGTTTGCGCCTCGCCTATTTAAAAGAATGAAATCTCGTGTCTTCTGTCAGCAGAAACATATGTAGTAATGACCATGAATAACATTAGTACATCTGCAACGGTGGCGCTGAAGCAGATCTGCGGCGGTAGACGGGTGCATCGGTGGATAAGTCCCATTGCAGTGGAAGAGAAGGTCGTGTGAGCGGCGCCGACAAAGAGGACGACGGCGCCGATGAAGCAAGAGGACGCGATGCAAGGCTATTGGTCCGTCGCCGTGGATGAGAACTGTCCATCTCTAGCAGTGGACGACGCGGTCTTGGTAGGCGCTCCGGCATGGTGGAGGACAGTGGCGATGGATGTGGTGGAGGACGGCAGCGATGGATGGGGTGGCAGATAGAGGCTGGTGTGGGAATGGGGTGTTCTAGCGCGGACGGTGTATGAATGGGAAAATGGAGGGAGAGGTATGGGGAACCATGTTTTTGGGACGCGCCTGTCTTAAATATGGGAAAGTTACGAACTTATCCCCTGTTTCAAATTTGGACATCTCGTCGGTTGGGGATAGGACGATAATCTCGCCTCTCCCAAATATTTGCTGGTAACTATTTCGGGCAAGGAGAGGGTGTTTTGCCGCCCACAGTTGGCGCCCACGGTGTATGAACGGGGCTGACAGGTAGGGCGGTTGTGTCACGTCTGATGGAAGTTACACATCTGTCCCTATTTAAAATATTAGCCTACATCTATTTCGGACGAGGAGAGGGTGTTTTTCCTCCCACCGTGTATGAATGGGGAATGGAGGGAGAAACAGAGGTCTTACAGACGAGCTTGAATCAAATGAGTTTTGCCGCCCATGTTTGACGCCCACCGTGTCGGAATGGGCTCAGAGGCGGTCGTGTCACATCTAATTGAAGTTACTAACCTACCCCTATTTAGAGCAGTGGAAATCAGGCCGATGGATTGTCTGTGTAATGGGTAGACAGTAATTTCCATCTCCCAAACACTTGGCTTTGGGCAGCCGATGTGGGAGTGGACATTTTTCTGTTTCTTTCAAATTTTGGGACAATAAGCATCCACGTTTACCCTGGCAACTAAATTCGAATCCATTTTGTATTCCTATATGAATCTTTATAAATCATTATGTGTGTTTTTATATATCTTCAAAAGGACGACAAAGATGTATTCCACTGTCATATATGAATATGGTTTACAAATGTCGACACACAAATTCAGAAACTAGAATTCAGTTTAAGGTGAATTCGAATATTTGGAACACTTCATGTCCAACTCAAATGTCACACGCAGCATAATGTGTACTCCCATTTAGATATGTACACAAGCGATGTATCAAGATTCAAATACCGAGTCAATCAACAAAGAATGTACGGAATTAACAGACATATAAACACTTATAGAGTATATGGATCAATAATATCAACTAACATACATAAGCCATGCCGCTGTACTTTTTTTGGCTACAACAGCATCCTTTTTTAGCCAGCATCTTGGCCCTTTCCGATGTGTGCCACTTATGGTCCATCTATACTACTATTGTTGAATGCACATTCAGCCCGATTGGCATATTTGTAGGTCTGGCACAGCAATCCAAATGAAATGTCTCTGAGTCTTATCAATTAATACAGACTTGTGCTCAAATAAAATTACAAACAAAAAAACAATTATTACATGATCTCTAAAACAAATGGTTTGATTGATTACATGAACAGACAACACAAAGGTTATTCAACTATGGAAAGAACATTTCACCTATGATTTACCAAGTAGGAATTTAATTTCCTTTTTTCCTTCAGGACCTTAACAATCTGGTCAGTCTTAGCTTGCTTAGTTTTGAAATCCACCAAATATTTAATGGTTGTCTTGAGTACTGCTTGTGATTGTGTTGTTTGCTTCCTCAACATGTCAACTTCATCTCTAAGTGCAGAAGCAGAATCTCTTTCTACCACTAGTTTATCCTCTAGAGCATCATCAGTTGGCAATTCATAATGCACGATTGGGCCGGTGCCACTATTGTGGGATGATGCAACGTCCATGGGGACCTTGCTCTTTGATCTTGGGCTAACCTGTTTTGCCATTAAAGTTCCGATTGGATTCAGAAAAGTTGAAGTTAGCAAAACATCTCAACTGGGAGTTATAACAGCAAACTAGTTAAACAAACAAGGAATTAAAGAGTTTCAATTGGATGCTGAAAAGTAGTTATTAACATCATTATAACCCGTTGTTGCAGCAGCAAAGCAGTTAAACAAACAAGTAGATATTTAAGTTAGGGCAAACAGGTAATTCTTAATAGTAAGTATCAAACACATAGATAGGCGCAGTCTACAATATGATTAACAGGCTGTGCCATTATGTAATCAGTAGCAAACTAAATTAAGCCAAACAACGTAATTGAACAATTTTGCAATAAGTGGCTAACTAAAATTCCGAGAAGCAGGTAACTGAACTTACGCTAGTTCTTTGTACAGGCACACTGCAACTTCTTTTTCGCTTACAAGGTTATACGAAGGAGTCCATGGCATCAATTGCTTGGATACGCAGTCCCAATACTTCTTTCTTCCCACACTGCATGGGTAAGTCGACTGGTCAATCTGGTAAGATGGTGCGTCCTTGATATGTTATATGAGGATGTGTAGTCAGACTAGTTGTAGCCAAACACATCACACTGGCTTTTACTGTATATTTCATGCGATTACTTTTGGCATATCGAGATCTAAGAAATCTACAATAGGATGAAAAGACTGGCATCCTTCACATTATTGGCGAACTCAGTTCATAGAAACAAGCAATTCAACCATTCTATGGGTAAATCAAAAGCGCCACTGGAATATTTTTCACTATCCAATCATACACGCAAAAAGGGACGACGCCACCATAGGGGCTGGTATGGGCGGCCGCCTTAGGTGGCTGGAAAGTGTGCACCTAGTTTGAGTCGTCCAGGTTGGCCCATGCTAGTTTTGTTCGTCCCAACGCACGAGCAGGCAATGTAAAAAATGAAGAAAATTGTTTCAATTTGGATGGGCCAATAACATAAGTGCAAGGCAGGCCCTATAGCAGGCTCGCAGCCCAAACGAGCGCCTCCCATATCGATCGACAACAGGAAAAATCCCAATTCACTCGCTCCAGCCTCCAGTCTGGTTCGCTCCTAACCTAGCCGCCGCTGGACAGACCGACACAGCACTTCCTCGCGCCCTCCTTGGAGGGCGGTTGCTGGGCTTCAAGCGAACGGAAGGACAAGAAGATGAAGATCCAACCCTGGGTGTAGCCTGCGTGGGAGGCAGCGGCGGCAGCACGGGCATGGCATCGAGCTTGCGCAAACGGACAGTCGCAGCTTGCAAGAGTAGCATGCGCAACGAGCAGGTACATCACATCCCTGATTATATCTAATTCAACTCTTCAATTTCTGGCCAATAGTTAAACCTGACGGTGTTGTAAAACTGCTTGTATTTAGGGAATCTATGAGAAAATGAAACCAATTTCTACTTATTTTATAACTCCCCCAATCAATACTGAACTGACTGAATCTGATGTATCTAATCAAGTTTCCGGTGCAAACATACAAGCTCATGTTGTTCTTGAGCCTGAAGTGTCTAATGAACAGACTGCTAATGAAGGATTTGATGCAAACATTTTACATGCTCCTGGTGATGAACATATAGTGTCTAATGAGGGATCTAATGCAAGCATTTTGCAAGCTCATTGAAGGATTTAGTGTCTAATGATGATCTACTATGTTGAGAGAGGCAGAGATTTGCACGCATTGATGACAAGCAAATTATAGTGCATTTTCATAGCTTGAGGAAACGTCGAGGCCATCTACCAGAAAATCCCCGTATCATGACAACATAGTATAAATACTTTTCTAATCTGTTGTTTGAAACTATTGGCATACTTGTGCAGGATAGATATATTGATATGCAGTGTGCGCACTGGTTATACGTGCAATTACACTTCGATATTTTCAGCCAGAGAACGAATAATTCAAGCAGGTACAGACCATGTTTGTAGTCCTTGTACACCATGTTGCATTTTGTGTTTTTTGGTGCTTGCATCATTTAGTGTTTATAATCTGAACTACTTTGGATCATTAGCTAGTTTTCAAAGTGCATGTAGCTTCACATTTCTCAAGTTATGTTGATTTCTGGAGTGCAAGTGCCTTCGTATTTTTTAAGTTAAATGTTCGCCCCTGGTAACTTGAATTCGTGGATCAGCCACTACACACAAATTATACACGAATGCCAGTACGAATTAAATGAAATGCAGGGACTTACACTAGCTCATTGTACAGGCTCACTGTAGCTCTGCTTGCCCTTGGGATCTTCCATGTACAAGTCCATGTTACCACTTGCTTGGATGTGCAGGCCTTGTGCTCCTTGCATCCCCCTCTGCATTTTTGACACGGCGAATGGTTGATCAAATAAGAGGAATCGACCTTGATGTTGTACTGGAGGACAGATACTTACAAGGTTATACGGGTGTGCAGGATGTGTACCAGATCCTGTAGCACCGTCATGCTTCGCTAAAATATGGATTTGCTTGTTTCAGATGATATCTCTAGAAGAAATAAGAGTTAAGATCAGAGTTGCATAGGTGTGTAAGTTAAGAGAGTAGTGAAAGGATATCCAAACATCGTCGGAATAGTGCACAAGGGAGTGATGTGTGGATACCTAGTTCGGGCCGGCGTTTGGGCATGCTCGCCTAGCTAGAGTGCGGGTCACTTCAGAGCCATTGAGGGTGATGCGCTGGCTGGCTGCGCACGGATGCAGATCTTGAGTGGCAGCGGAGTGCTACGATGTGGTGGACGAGACCGTTGGTGAAGCCCCAATGGCCTCGGGGGGCGGAGGTGCGACGATGTGCTCGGTGAAGTAGCCCCGGTGAGCTGGGAGACGGCGTCGGTGAAGCGCACCTGATGCGGTGGAACTCGGTGTCTGTGCGGCACGTCGGTTGCGGTGGCTGACGTTGTCGGTGGACCACCCGGTGCGGTGGATGAGGGCGTAGATGAGGTAGCTCCGGTGGGGAACGGTGGGGAAAGAGATGAGACGAGGGGCGATTCGAGGGTTCGCGGCGAATTAGGGATTTGAGCAATCTGGGCGCGGAAGGGGACGGTGGAGAAGAGAGATTTTGCAGGGCTGGAATTGGGGCCGCCAGATATTTCAATCTAAAACATGGAA
>NC_041380.1:439156890-439157693 GCF_002162155.2 Triticum dicoccoides
CTTTTTTGGGGGGGGAGGGGGGTGGGTGGCTGGGTGCTACGCGTCCGTCCGACACACGCGACCACCCTGACAGGACTATGCTTCGGTGCCTTAAGGCACCAAAGCAGCGTCCACCCTGACACGACCCTGGTTTGCCTGGTGCGCCTACATTTGAGATTGCAAATGAATCTTCTTTCATTTGCAAACGAATCTGTATGTATTACCATGCCCGTGTTTTCCTTGCAATAATTAGTCATTCGAAACGAGATACTCCATCCGTTCACTTTTGTAAGTCGTTTCAGACAACCTAAAATGAACTGTTTTTTACATTGTCTGAAATGTCTTCAAGGTCTTATAAAAGTGAACAGAGGGAGTACTATAAATTAATTAATGAGGAGTTATTTGAAAAAAAAATCGAAACGGTACCCACGCTAACGTGGATTAGAGTGTGTGTCACATAATTAGTTATTTGAATTAGAGTGTGTGTCATGTAGTTAGTTATTTGAATTAGAGTGTGTGTCATGTAGCGATCTCCAATTGTAACGTGGATTTCGCATTTCACTGTATCCACGCTACTTTTTGAATACAAATTCATATGTATATGATGAACACCATGGCAGTGAGAAATTTTTTGGATGGATTCAAACATATGACCTACAAAATAGCACAACAAACTGAGTCAATGTCAACTTTTCGAAAGTTAGTATGGCACGAATTCGAAATAATTACCCGTATGCCTGGTCCTCGGTTCAAATCTTACAATGTACACCGAATTGAAACATCGATATTAAGTCTCATACTATGTACATTCAAATGTTGTTTTT
>NC_041380.1:439157891-439170768 GCF_002162155.2 Triticum dicoccoides
CCATCAATCTTCCTCTCCTAACCACCTTAGGAAGCTATCGGTGTCCAACACACGTTCATTCTTTCTCTCCATGTTTCGATCTCTTAGTCTCTCAACTACACAACCCCTTTTTCCACTCTGTTACCAAATGTATTTACCTCACACACCCGCCATTGCACCCCATGCCAAGCTCTCTCTCTCTCTCCCCCACTCTCCCTCTCACTCTCTCGCGCTAAATACATGCATTGCCTATCTAGCCCCCGAACCTCTCGTGCATGCGCACGCACGCACGTTGTATATCTAGGTCACTCCCTCGAGAATGTCTCACTCTTTCTTCCACACGGCGGGCCACACTTGCTCAATCTCTCTCTCTCTTTATCTAAGTCTCGTTTAACCTCATTTTCTTTCACACACAAATGATATATGTCCCTGTTTGGGCCTCGATCGACACACTCTATACTCTGTCACACAGATTGTCTATCTAGGTTAGTCCATCCAAGCCGCCACCACTCTTTTGACCTCATGGTGGCCACGCTCACTCAATCTTCTCTCTCTCTCTTTCTCTCTCTCTCTCCGTATGTCTCGATTGACCTTGCTCTTTCTCGGACAAAACTGATATATCACCATGTTGAGCCCAATTCGACCTATTCACATTGTATACTCTCTCACGCACATCGTCTATCTAGGTCACTCTCTCCAACCCGTCTCACTCTTTCGATCGCACGTCGACCCTATGTGATCGGTTGACCTTGCTTCCTCTCACGCACAAAATATATCTACATGTCTGTGACTGGATCATCTCTCAAGCTCTATCTTACAGCCCTCACCCTTACCAAAATGCTCAATCGGACAATAGCTCTCCAGAGCATATATATTTGTTCAATGAATGTCGGACCACACTCACTTTGTCTCTCTATCTATATGTCTCTCGGTTGACCTCGCTTTCTCACACCGTATCTTCCACGCGTTGAAGCTACTACCTCTCCATCCCTCGCAAAGTCGGAGCTATTTACATTGCGAGGGGCACTCCAACCTTGGATTAATTTGTGTAGGCATTTATTCCGGTCGGTTTAGATTATATTTTCGTAGCATTCGGCCCACAACTACTCCAATCACCGTAGCAGGTAATTAAGCTACGGGGAGCACCTAATATGAGCACCGGGGAGCCGTTGGATCGAAGATGCAGCGGCACACACGAGGCCTGAATGTTTTATTTGCAAAAATACCTTTGGAGAGTTTGGAAATTGCGCATAATTACAAATACTACTCCCAAGCCATTGGATCTCACTTCCAATGGTGTAAAAACTCGTATCACCATAGTATCTAAGATGCGGGGTGGATGTGATATTCTATGCCGCTGTCATTTTTGTTTGTAAACTTGGGAAAAACGTGTAACTCGTGCCGTTAGTTGTCTAACCGCGCAAAGTGTTTGTTCAAAAAAACCATCCTACACTGAAATATCGGAACAACACACGGGGGTCCCACTTGTCATTAATCAAATTTGGACCTAAAACTAACAAATCTGAAAGACGAGATTCGAACTGGCAACCTGGACTACAAAGCGTAAGTCGATAGCCTGAAAAAGCGAATGGTTGTTGGCTTTGTCCCATAACTTGATTTTATACAGTACTTGCGTTGAGTAGAGTAGAGGGAGTGCCTCGTCAACATGTGCACGACCGTTATCTCACTTACTGGTGGGTCCCAGGTCTGCGATCTCAGTCTCTCTTCTCTCCATCGTCTAACCTTTGCACGGGCACACACGAAGAGCGGCGCTAGCTTGCCGTGGTGTTGTTACAACTAAAAATACTTGGAAAATAGAAGAATCGCCTAGAATAAGAGACGTTGTGGCTGGTCGAGACGGAGCTAACCACATCTATCCTCCGTGCCACATTTGCATGATGAAGCTGTGTGGCTAGTGGGATGTTTTCAACCGACTAGCTGGGTCCCGAGGTCAAACCATAGGTACTCTACTACGTCTGATATAGTATATTTTTACACACACATTTTTCCTTCATGCCGAGACGTGGCACACCCTACCGCGCGGTTTCGGAGTCCTCCCGGGTGGTGCACACATATATTCTTCCTGACGTGGGACGCCCTACCGCGCGTTTTCTGGGTCCTCCTCGGTCCTAGCACTGAAGCAAGTAAATGAGTCGTCAAATCACGAAAGACCACCTTTCCCGCCGAGTACATCAGTGAAGCACGGTGGCTAGCTAGTTGGGCTAGTTCAACCGATTAGCTAGTCCGCTGCCACATTTGTTTTTTCACCCCTTTTTGTATATACTTGCCGGCAGGTAAATTTAAATATCCACCACGGCGTTGCTCTGGTGTTTGGGTGCGGCAGGATTTTTAATTTTTTGATTGACGGGAGCAGGCGCGACAGGATTTCTAATTTTTTGATTGACGGGAGCAGGTGCGGCAGCAATTAGTCACGATGACTCCGCCTGTACCCACTGCTCCCTGATGTGAGAAGTCGTCGACTGGTGTTTTACCGTGGTGAAAACCAAAAGATTCCCCGCTCCTTCCGCCTTCCCATAGATTGCATTGCCTTTCAGCCGTTTCGCCCCCTTTGCTTACTCTCCCCATTGCATCTACCTGGTGCCATTGCGGCGCAACAGATCACGGAGTCCGAGGTGAGGCTCCTGACATAGGAGCTCCATGCCAAGGATGCGGAGCTCAGGGCCAAGGACGTGGAGCTCCGTGAGCTCAAGGAGGAGAGGAGTGCCATGCTCCTCTGTTATGTGCGGGAGTTCATGGAGCTTCAAAAGCGGCAGGCGTCCACCACAAAGATGCTCGAGGCATCGGCGGCGTTGCTGCAGAAAGCGGGAGATACGATAGGCCGTCAGGGGAGCCGGCTGGAGCGCGAGCGGGCCGATCATGACAAGGTCCAGGATTGCCTCAGCCACTTGGTGAACCAAGTTGCCACGCACGTGTTTCGGCTGCGCGATGCCTACCATCGTGCCAGCGCAACGATGTCGGCCGTCGGGCTAAACCCTCTGCATGGGCATGTCCATGTATCGGCGCAACATGACCGTTGGATCAAACTCAGACGATGCAGATCAGTCACTGTAGCACAAAGCGTGTGGGTGTGTTTGGTTGCATTCTCATCTCAATATAATTGTTTCCTCTTCGTGTATTTTTGTCAACCTACTAGTGTGTAATCATGCACCCTTCATGCACTCTGCCAAACACCCAAAAGTGGGTCGAGAAGGGAACTTTTGCTCCCATCCCGTGCACCCTTCATACACCCTGCCTAACACTATTCATGCTTCATGTGGTTCATGTTTCGTGGAGTACTGTAGCACCGTACTCTCCATGCACTGTGGACCTAGTTCTGTTAACATTGATCTCACCGTCCATTCTCGACCGAACAATCGAAAAAGCAGTACTATGTTACATATAGGAGTAGTTGACATGTGCACAACATCATTTGTTATCGTCATATCTTACTACACTAGCAACAAGATTGTGTAGTACTGACGTATGAACCACTGCACATGCCTAGTAGGAGCACTGTGTATGTTCAAGTGGTTGCCGTGTTTCTCACTCCTCCATCGTAAGAGTGGAAACGCTTGCTGTAATCATTTTTTCTTCTGAAAAACAATGGACACGCTCTACCGTGTGGATCCTCCTCCAACCATGCACCAAAGTACTCACTTTCGCCAACATGTGGGACAGCCAGCATCGGGGTCACCAGCCATGCACTAAATTACTCTGTAGTAGAGTGACGGTAGACTACCCCGATTGAAGCGCCACAATAATGCCCAATGAGCCGTCAAATCACAAAACCCCCCTCCTTTCCAGCAGTAAGTTGGACGGACAAAGCAACCATCATTTCACTCTTCTCTCTCAGCTTCATCTCTACCCAACCCTCACTTCTGCCTCATCTTTTTCCTCATTTCTTCAAGAAAACCCCGACCTGCTTCTGCCATTGTTCTTCTCTCCCAAAGAAGGAAAGGTAAGCGCATCAATGGTGTTGATTCTGGCCAAGGCTCGGTCTTGCAACCCCGAGACTGATCCTATAACTCCCTCTCTTTTCTTCTTTTGGGCTTGTGATTATGGTTTCTTTTATTTTATTTCTATTTGACAGTTTCTTGATGGACGCTGGAGCACCGGCCGAAGTGATGTCTATGGCTCCGGCCAAAACCGTCGAGGCTCATGGTACGAAGAAGCGCAAGCACCCCACCGAGACTACCGCAGACAAGCTCAAAGCCATCGCCCTGTCCAAGCCCCTCTCTCCGGGATCCCTCATTAAGCAAGTCCAGGTAATATCTCTTCTTGACGATCTTTTTCTCGATCTTGATCGTGTTTTTTCATCTAACACGCGGTACTAGTACTAGTAGTATAACTTTCTGGGTGATCTTGCATGTGATTTTTGTGTGCCAAATGACGGTTCTAAATTCCTCTTTTGACCAAAACATGCAAGAGGTTGACACTGATTTCTTATAGATTACTTTCAGCTACTCCCTCTGTCCCAAATTTCTTGTCTTAGATTTGTCTAGATACGGATGTATCTAATACTAAAATGTGACTTGATACATCCGTATCTAGACAAATCTAAGACAAGAATTTTGGGACGGAGGGAGTACTTTATGAACATCAATGCTACCTTTTAAGAGGGTATATTTGCCTCAGTAACTTGTGTTATGGATATTGCATGTAATCCCTCTGCTCTCATGCCTTTGAAGACATGTTCTAGTGTCTTTGTTCACTCATTTTTGTGCGTATATGTAGTCATATATGGAGTATAATATCGAAAATCATCTTATATTTCTGAACGGAAGTAGTAATAAAATATGGTTTCTGTTTGAATTAGAACCAGGTCCGCGGTGGAGATGAAGTTCTCAAAGTCAAGCCATGTGAACTGGAAGACCTGATGATGAGTTCTACTACTGAACTATCCAGCTGCTATGTCCTTGTCGCCACGTGTCATGAACTAGTGTTTTCCTGTAGCATTGTTCACAGGCATGTTCTCGAGGCTGTACTTGACCACAACAATTTCCTGGTTGTGCCTTCGATTACAAAGGGTGTGGTTCTTGTAAAGCTTCCCAACAAATCTGATGTGGCATGTCTTCATCATCATGTTTATGAGTGGAAAGACCACTCTGTTAGGTTCTCCAAGGTTGACAAGATGGTGATGGTGCATGTAGACATCTCACACGAAGTCCATGGCCTACTCAGTTATGTGAGTTTCATCCCGTAGGTCGGTGGCAAAAATTAGTCTACAGAGTTTAGTTAGTGCAACTTTGCTTGTATGTAGTAAGTACTATTGTTCAGTACTTGATTTATGTTTGTGAACCCTGTATTGTTTATTAGTACTGCCGCTTTTGGTGTGTGGTCAGTCCTGAGAATGGTCTATGTTAATGTCTGTCCACTCAATTCAGTATGTATATTTTGAAGTATCCATATCATATTTTTTGTGAGGACGGTCTATCGATTATGGTTACATCCAATATCTGTATGCATTGCAGGGTTTATCGCACCCACCAGGATTTCCAGCCCCATGGATGCTCGGTCCATACGATTTGTCACGACCTTTGGACTGTCCTGCTTGTGGGAGTAGGCGGGGCCCCTGCATGCCACGCGTAGTTGAATGATCAATCTTCTATTTAGTACTTCAACATAGTGATTTCCTGGTAAGGATTCACTCGTATCACATCAAGTAAATCTTATTGATTTACTGTCTAAATCTTATTGATTTAATGTCATGTTTTCTTTCTTTTCCTGCAATTTTACGATGCAGGTTTTGCCATGTGACATTCATCACAGAATAAACCATTTGATTTGCTCTACGATGGCTATTTTTGCAGGTTTCACTTCTTATGTCGTGTCAGTAACGAAGGCACTGTCCATCACTTATATTACTGGAAAAAAAATTGGATCAGTCTGTTGTCTGAGTACAAGCTGAATCCCTATGATGTACTGCAGTTTGGTTTATAAAAAACGCCACAATTAGTCCTTCTCGCGTTTGAAAGAAATGAAGAAAAAGACTGGATCACGGTCACGGATCCTAGTCAAGTTAGAAACCTGATCATAGCAGACCAGACATGATCGCGGTTGTCTCGCAGATCGAGCATCGATAGTTGCTCTAGCACTAACAGCGGCAGCAGCTCAGTCTGATCCAGCTGAGGATTGGGCACCGACCGCGTCAGCGGATCAGTCTGATCTACCGGAGGATCGGGCATCGACACCGGCACCTGCTCCGACACCGGCACCAGCTCTACAAGGAGCACCATCTCCGGCAGCAGCAGCGGCTTCAGCACCTGCACCAACACTTGCACTTGTATCTGCTCCGGCCCATGTAGTTGCACCGGCAACAGACTGGGCCGCAGTTCGCACTTCATATACCAAAGTCCTTACAAAAACCGACATGTCCACCTTCTTGGTAAGCATTGGCCGCCCAAGTGCTTCGTTCTTTTTCTTTCCATGTTGTTTCACATGATTCACTGTGTTGATCTAACTGTTTTTGTATGTCTTCTTGTTTGCAAACAGACAATTCCTAGAGCAACGAGGGAGTCGTTCAACAATCCGGGCGACTGTGGCCAAGTTTCTCTTACCATGCGCAGCCTTGGTGTGAATGAACCTGCTCAATATATCGTAAGTACAAAGGATGGTCGCATGATGATTGATGCTAAAGGATGGTCAAGGTTCAAATCTAAATCATATCTTCTGGTAGGGGATGATGTCAAAATCGAACTTTCTCGGCAAGGAGAGCTGGTCCAAATCAACTTCGAAATTCTTCAGTAGCAGCACGCAATTGCCTAACTGATCTATCCTCCGAGAGATTTTGATGTAATAATCTGGCATGGTGAAACAAGTGTACAATGTGTATAAGTAGTACGATAGTATTATTTATCACATGGTATATCGTTGATAGAACTGCAACTCTGATTGCTGGTTAGGAACTGTCGTTCGATTTCATTCCAACAGCTGCCGTGCTTTATTCAATTTTGTGTATTCGCCTTGCGACAGCATCTAAAACCAGCGCCGTACCGATCGCTTGCAATATGAAAAGCGCTGAGGTAGAACACATGGGCCCCCAAACATGCAGGGTCGGCTTGCGGCCCAAAGTCCAGAACCTGGTTTCGAGAAGCACTAGTTCAGTGCAGAAGTGGTGTCGTCCTCCTGCTGTGGGTTGGGCGAAGATGAATGTTGATGTTGCGTTACCTCGCAATGGTGAAAGGGGAGCCCTAGCAGTTGTGAGCCGGGATCATACAAGCTTCTTCCTTGGAGCATCGGCACTGGTGTGCGAAAGTGTTACTGATCCAGAGATCCTAGAGGCAATGGCATGTTGCGAGGGGCTATCTCTGGCTCTTGACTTAAACCTACAACAAGTTCAGATTAGCACCGATTGTTCAGCAACAGTCAAGCATATCGGGGAGGCATACTTGGGGCCCAGCAAATTTATTATGGACGAGATCAAGATGAAGAAGAATATGTTCCAAACCATGGAGATCATACATGAAAAACACAAGTGTAATGTTGAAGCGCATGTGCTCGCAAAAGCTGCTACTTCTTTGCCCTGTGGACGCCATCTTTGGCTCACAGGAACCCCCGAAATTATTTGTATACTTATGACTGTTAATCTTCAACAAAGCAGCTTTTATCCCTCAAAAAAAACATCTGAGTATTATATTCTCAGCTGAACCCCCATAATGCCCGTGCGTTGTAGAGGGAGTATTTTTCTTGGCAAGGTGAGCCTGTGATATAAAAGATTTGTATATTTCTTTACAGAGGGAGTATCTCTCTGTCAAAAAATATATTTATGTGTAACTAGTTACTCCTGTCTTACTACTTCCTTCCGCTGATATGTGGGGCAACCAGCAATGGGGTCCACATGCCATATGCACAAATTAGAGTGCACAACTTCACGGTAGACACACCCCGGTCGTAGCGCCGCAGTAATGCCCAATGAGCCATCAAATCACAACCCCCCCCCCCTTTCCAGCTTTAGCAGTAAGCTGGACGGACGAAGCGGCAATATTTCACAGGGCCTGAATCACATTCTCCCTCGTCTGCTTGTTCAGAGAAAACCCCCTCTCGGCGATTGCATAGGGTTTTCTCCTGGAGAACCAGGTACGAATTCTTCATCCATCCCCGATAAACCCAAGTCCCTTGGTCGCAGGTAATCCTAGGATGGCAGCCGCCGCCGTTGACGCATTTCTCTTCCTACTGAATCTAGTGTGTTTCATTTGCAATGCCCAAAGTGCGAGTACCCTACAGGTTTCTACGCCCTCGTTGAGACACCACACTTGTTCCTTCTCATCCTAACACAGCATTTTGAAACGCGCACAATATGTTCCTAGAATCCTCTTTTCTATCCGGGAGGGTGGGGTTTTTTTGAACATGTTGTGTTCTCATATTATTTTTCCTGCAGTGTATTATTTGCTCTGCCAGAACACATGTACTCAAGATGCTTGGCCTTGCCATGACTGAATACACTAGTTTAATGGTCACAGTGAAGACAAGCCATGGATATAAGTTCCGAGTTGGGTTCATGAACCAAGAAGATCGCTTCTTTTTTAGGGCGGAACTTGGATAAACTTTCTCAAGTGTTACAGACTGAAAGTTGGTGCACGAATGTTGATGGAAATAGCAGAACCTGGTCTCATCTTCACTGCGTTCTTCCACCCCAACGTCGTTCCAATTGTTCATGCATGTTAGTTTTGTATATGGTTCTTGCTTGTTGCCTCGATTACCTCTTAATCCACCTATTCTGTCTAACTAATCACAATTTAACTTTAGAAGTAGCAGCGAATCTCTCACGAAGATGCTACTTCTAACTAATATTTTCTTATAATTGGTGGCACGTGTAGGTTTTTTCAGAGTAAAGCAGTCTACTCGTTTGTTACTCTGTAATAACTCGGCTGTTACTAATGGCACTGAAGTTGACTGGATCGACATCCACAAGTTCCTACACTTTATTGATCGTCTTGAGGTCCTTGTGGGGCGTTTCAATGGTGGAAGGGCATGTGGGATATGTGTGCCACTGCTGCACTCGTTGAACAGGTCCAACTGTGTCGAGAAACTTATGGTACGAGCTGTTTTCTGTTATATATGTTGTTCATAAACTATTGCTTATACACAGTTTTACATATGTGATCTTGAAACAGGAACTGCCGAGTTCTATTGTTCCTATACAGATGCCTGACCATGGTCGGGTCAGACTTGCGCTTGGTCACAACATGATGTTTATGTCGACCTACTCAATTCCCGTTGGAGGTGAAAAGATACTTATTCATGGGTGGTCTTAAATAATGAAGGCCCGTCCATCTTGGAGAATGGAACAGAAGATTATGTTCAAGCTTTTCCATGGATCTAAAGCGAATATCCTGTTTATTGACCACGTTGCGAGATGAAGCTTCTTTCAGAAGGTTGTGGATGCGCGGGGTGGCGCCTGGGCCTTGTCCTGGGGCTTGGTGGCCTCACCCTTGGTTAACTGTAGGAGAAGTAGCATTGTTCAAGGCGTGCTTTGTACGGTTGAACCTGTATAAGTACTCATACTGCTTTCAGCTTTGGTTGTTAAGTGGCCCTGCTGGTTTCAGTTAAGGTTGTTAAGTACTACAGTCTGTCGTGTTTCTTCAGTCCTGTCTTCCTCCAGCCGCCAAAACCAAACCAGCGCCGGCGGGGCCGCCTGCTTCCATCTCCCACGGCTGGCTGCGCCTCAGCGCACGCATCGCCGCCCCACCGTCTCCAAAATTGTTAACGCCGATGTCCTCCGCGCGGTTTGGTGCGCTCGCCATGGCGCCGCCCTCTCGCGTTGTCAACATGGTCAACAAACAACAGGAATCAGCAGAAGTACGTGGAGAGGATGACAGTAGGGGCCCACCACGTCAGCATATGGAAAAATAAAATGCTTCCTCCTAGTGTTTTCCTGACATCTGGGACCCACGACATTGGGAGCGTATATAGTCAATAGACAAGAGAACAACACAAGATCGGCTGACACCTGGGACGTAGCTACTCGAGCAGTATTTTTTTGTTTGGTATTGTTGAGATGGAGCAGGGTTTGAACTGGGCTGTGGCCCGTCTAGTCCAGGCTTATATTTTATGTTCACCATGTGACCAGCCCAGCTATTTTTCTTTGTGAAATGAGCCCAGTTTTTTTCCTGAAGAATACCCAATCCAAGCTTACTTATTTTTCTACGCCCTGATGGGCTGCAACTCTTTCAAGACGCCTGCAAATCTTGAAAGTAATATGAAATGGGTTGTAAATATAAAAACAGATGACAAATTGGCAATTACTTTATAATTTCTGAATTTTATTACATTTTCAGATTCCTATTTCACTGGGCATTAACCTAATTTAAATATATCATCAAAGTACTTTAAATCTGGCTGGACATTTCGGTATTAAAAATAGTTTGGAACCCGCAGAAATATGTGAAATTGGCCCTGGCCAACCAAAAAAACGACTGCAATAAATTGCATAAGAAGTTGCCATGAGCTATATATAAATTATTAAAAAAGAGGGAGTGGTCTGACTTGTGGGCATGTTTAGTTGATGCGTATGCAAGATTTTTTTAGTTATTATATACGTCAACAAACGATTCTAGCAGACGTAACTGTTGGATGTCAATCCAAAGGCCCTCGGGTTTCTTCAATCTCTGATCTTCTTGCTCCAGCCGCCAAAGCAGCGCCCGCGGGACTGCCTACTCCCGCCTACCGTGGCCGGTTGTGCTGCCGTGCAGGCCTCAGCGCCCCCTACTACTCCCACCGCTGGCCAGGGCATCCCTCTACTCACCCACACCCCCTGTTATTCTGCGGCGACGGCAGCCTCACACCGCAGCCGAACCGGTAAACGCTCATACTCCTCTCCGCGTGGGCATCCACTGCCGCGTCTTCCCCGGCTCCGCGTCATCCCCTTCCTATGCCTCACCGTCGTCCACCGCCGTGGTGCTCTCGGCGCGGCCTGGTCAATGTGGTCAACGACCGACTTCCATCGGAAGAGTATTGTACATGGAGAGGCTGACAGCTGGGTTCACGGCAGCCGCAAGGAAGTGCCTCCTTATTACGTGCAAAATAATTATTCCTCCACCTGACAACGGGGACCCACTGGACAGGCCACCAGTATTTTGCGAAAAAAATCGTTTTCCCCTGACTGCTAGGACCCACCGGACGGGCCACCGTATTTCGTGAAAAAAACGTCCCCCCCCCCCCCGCTGTCAGCTCGGACCCACCGGAAGAGCCTCCTTATTACGCACAAAAAATGAATACTCCCCCGGCTAGCTGGGACCCACCTTGGTGGGAGGCTGACTTGTGGGCCTACTAAGTTGACGGGGATGAAGGGCTTTGTCAACTTAGTCAATATGAACGATTCTAACTCAAGTGATAGTACGATGTCCATAAAACGGCCGTAGTGCCTCCTCAACCTCTGGTCTTCTTGCTCCAGCCGCCCAAAGCAGCACCGGTCATGCCGCATGCTCCTGCCTCCCGTGGCCGGCTGTGCTACCGCGGAGGCCTCACCGCCCCCTACTATTCCCACCGCTGGCCAGGCCCTGCGGCGACAGCAGCCTCACACCGCAGCCGAACCAGTGAACCCTCGTACTCCTCTCCGCGCGGGCTTCCCCTGCTGTGTCTTCCCCGGCTCCGCGTCATCCCCTTCCTAGGCCTTGCCGTCGTCCACCGTAGTGGTGCTCTCGGCGCAGCGTGGTCAATATGGTCAATGACCGACTTCCATCGGAAGAGTACTGTGCGTGGAGACGCTGACAGCTGGGTCCACGGCCGCAGCAAGGATGTGCCTCCTTATTACACGCAAAATAATTATTCCTCCACCTGACAGCGGGGACCCACCAGACAGGCCACCGTATTTCATGAAAAAAACGTTTGCCCCTGACTGTTGGGACCCACCAGCTACATCTTCGCACGCAAGGAAGTGCCTGGCAGTCGGGACCCACCTGGTCGAAGCGTACGTAGCGTTGTCATTCTGGTCGCGAACGTGTACGTACATATATACTGGTCGATATAGAGGCATGCACGTGTCGTAGTAGAGGCGCGCACATAGCATGTACACGTACGTACAGCGGCCAGGGTGCAAGAAAGAAAATACGACCACGTATGTGTACATACGGGCGGGGTCTCGAACGCCTACTCGCGCATACGTACGGCCAGGGCTCGTGTACATGGCTGGGTCGGAACGGAGAAACAGCGTCGTCGTCGTGTTCATGGGGAGGCAACGGAATGCGTCGTGTTCATGGGGAGGCAACGGAATGCGTCGTGTTCATCCGGAGGGGTTGGATGGAATAGGCGATGGAAACGAGGCCTGGCGTACCGCAGAACGGAGGAAACGGCCTTGTGTTCGACCAGCCACGTACGAAACAGGATCCTGTTCATCGGGAGGGGTCTGGCGTACCGCAAAACGGAGGAAACGGACCTCCTACGGTCGAAACAGGGTCATGTTCATCGGGAGGGGTGTGGCATACCGCAAAACGGACGAAACGGACCTCCTACGGTCGAAACGGGGGTCCTGTTCATCGGGGGGTGTGGCGTACCGCAAAACAGGACTCCACGGGATACTGTTCATCTCCACCGTCGACCCCCTCCAGCCTCCACGAGCTACTGTTCATCCACCGTCGACCTCCTCCAGCCTCCACCTGCGACTGTTCATCCATGGGCTCCTGTTCATCCAGCCTCCACCGCGCGCTACTCCACCGGCAACTGTTCAACCAGCCCTCTCCGCGGGCTCCTGTTCAACCACCCCTCCACGGGCTACTGTTCATCCTGCCCTCCACCGTATACTGTTCATCCTGCCCTCCACGGGGTGGTCCTGTTCATCCAGCCCTCCACGGGGTCCTGTTCATCCAGCCCCAACCGGCTCAATCGATCGGGGTCCTGTTCATCCAGAGGCAACACCACGGGGTCCTGTTCATCCACCCCCACCGGGAACTGCTCATCCAAC
>NC_041380.1:439171057-439199782 GCF_002162155.2 Triticum dicoccoides
CATCGATCGGCTTCAGTTAGCAGCAGTAGCGAAGGAATCGCTCGATCGGGTTCAGTTAACAGCCATCGATCAGTCGCTCGGGTTCAGTAATGCGTAGCCTGCAGTGCAATCGCTCGGGTTCAGTTAGAGCCCAATGCCTCGCTCGGGTTCAGTTAGAGCCAACGCCTCGCACAAACGCGCGTACGTGTATGAGAGAAATGCGCATCGCTCGGCCCCCGACCGGGAACTCCCCGAAATTTTCCTCCCCCTCGCTTCTACCACGATTTTTTCCATCATGGACGGCCCAAAGAATGTCATGAAGCTGCGTCTCCAGCCCGCCCAGGACGAAAAGCCCATTTTCTGTCATGATTTTTTGTCATAGAAGTAGGACCCACCACATCTATGATGATACCGGGTTTTGTCACAATTATCGTCATAGAAGTGTCATATGTATGACAGAAAAAATTTCGTTCGGCCCAAAATGTCACGGATGTGTCTTTTTTTATAGTGCAGGACCTCGCGGGGTCATAACAGTAAATGGAAACACAGAAGGCTCGCTCCGTACAGAAGAGCACACTGCGGCCCTTGCAGCAGAGGCACAAAGCAGCTTGTCTAGGCAGACCACTCATTCGGCGTTACAGCCTCCGGACACCTTCAAGCGAGTCTGGAACAATCTGCAACAGGATCACCTGGCGCGATCAACGCTCGCCTAGCAACCCGGCCCCCGTCCCAGTCCCAGTTCAAAGACAAAATTCATGCCGCGCGTACATAACTACGCATTGAAAATACCATGGACATAGGCGGGGGCACAATCAGGACACACCCCGCATTGTAGCGTAACCACACCGGGGGCTATATACCTTTGACATTCCTTTTCTCTTTCAGGGCCTAACTCTTCGGAAGCCCTTTCTGGCAGTCCGATTGCCGGACACATTCCGGAAGCAACAACCAAGGCGGCAAGAAGCTAGGATGAACACGGGAACCGCCAGGTGGTCTCTAGTAATACTTGATATACCCGCTTTTCACTATTTATGCGTAGCTTGCCTTGGGATAGGACATTTCGAATTGTCCTACTTTTTGCTTATTGCACTACTTGTACCAGTACGCTTTGACGTATTATTCAAATAACAATGCATATTATTACTCTGTCATTGTATTATTTAAGCTTTTCTCTTTCTCTTATATGTCCATTTGTGACATTCCGCACCTACACGCTCGGGTGCGGTCAGTACACCAGGGGCTCTCGTGTACCCCGTAATACAGCGCAAGAAGTCCGAACACTTTCGACAGTGCGGCACCCCGAACTTATAGCATTATATGCATCAGCTCCGAATCATGTCTTGGGTCAAATGTTGGGTTGCCCGGCTCCCATGCTTTGGTACCTTATGTTCCGCTATATCAGCTAAGGTAGCGGTGGGAGAACTACTACGATTGTGTCCCGGTTCTTCTAGACGAGCACCTCAGTAGAGAAAGCCAAAAACTGACTATCATGATAAGGCGAGAGACTGGTCGCTATTCGAGAGGTCTCAAGTCCTTAAAGACATTTCTCCGCTTCGGGCGAGGAGTCGGCCTTGCCAGGCTTAGGCGTGTATAGCGCCCCAAATTTGGCCCTCCGAATACCAGGGGCTTCGCCAAAAATTTAAAATCATAGACTTCTATGGCTAAGTGAGAGTGATAAAGCATTATAGTCCGATTGCCTGGTTCGTTGCGCTGAGCACCTCCCTTGAAGGACCCAAAATTGGGGTAAAGAGTGTTCAGATTTACCCCAAACACCCCAGTACTAGCTACATGGGGGCAAAAGCCGATGACTGGCCAACTCTCAGATTTTATAAACGGCCGCACAGAAGGTAATATTTTAAATTAAGAAAGCGTCGCATGGCGCAAAAGAACTCGTTTCATATTACAGGATCACATGGGCATGTTCATTCAAAAATTACATCCTTGGCACACTCATCTGCCACTAAGCGGGAACCCTTCAGGACGCTCTCATAGTAATTCTCGGGGCGGCGATGCTCCTTGCCCTCTGGTGGCCCCTCTTTCACAAGCTTCACGGCGTCCAGCTTCTCCCAGTGCACCTTCGCCCGAGCAAAAGCTCTGCGCGCACCTTCGATGCAGACAGATCGCTTGATGACTTCAAGCCGTGGGCAGGCTTCCACCAGCCGCCTCACCAGACCAAAGTAGTTGCCGGACAGGGGCTCGCCAGGCCACATCCGAATGATAAGGCCCCTCATGGCCTGTTCGGCCGCTTTGTGAAGTTCGACCAACTGCTTCAGCTGGTCGCTCAAGGACACGGGGTGTTCGGTCCTAGTATACTGATACCAGAACAACTTCTCCACTGAGCTCCCCTCCTCAGCCCGGTAAAACTCTGCGGCATCCAGCACACTGCGGGGAAGATCTGCAAACGCTCTTGGAGAGCTCCGAACTAGGGTAAGAAAAAGGAAAGTCTCCTTCACATGCTTGCTTTGCATATTGAATGCCTTACCCGTTGCTATCTTCTTTACCGCATCAATCTCCTGGAGGGCCTTGCAGGCTTCGGCCTTGGCGCTCCGGACGCTTTCAAGCACCTGTGTGAGCTCGGTCTCCCGCGTCTTGGAGTCAAGCTCCAAGGACTCGTGCTTTTTGGAAAGAGCCTCGAGCTCTTGGTGCACCTCGCCCACTCGGGCTTCTTGTTTCTCCCGTTCAATACGTTCTTTGGCCACTTTGTCTTTGGCCGCGGACAACGCCTTCCTCAGGGTCTCCACCTCAGTCGTGGCCCCTGACAAATTCATGATGATCCTATTACTTTACACCAAATTTATTTTTAACTATATAAACTGGGGTATATCTTAACTTTGCTCTCTTCGAGCTGCCCCTTGGTAAGGCCGAGCTCGTCCTCGGACTGCTTCAGGGCCTGCTTCAGCGCAGGGACCTCCGTAGTACGTGCGGTAGCAGCCAGCAAGGAAGCCTACACATACACATAGACATACTCTAATTAGACTCCCGAGTTATCATTTGATACTCTATCCGGCTTTTCTTCGCGAACGCCGAACAGAGCATCAGGGGCTACTATATATGTGGTAATATTTTTATATTTTGAATGCTTACCTCAAAGCCTGTTAGGAGGCTGGCGCAAGCCTCGGTCAGTCCGCTCTTGGCGGACTAAACCTTCTTAACCACCGCACTCATGATAGTGCGGTGTTCTTCATTGATGGAAGCGCTGTGAAGCGCTTCCAGCAAGTTGTCCGGTGACTCTGGTTGGACAGAGGACACCAGCACAAATGGTTGGCCCCCCTTAATGGGGGACCGCCTGCCGGAGTCCAGAACCATTGAAGGTTCCGGCGCAGTGTCTGGCTGGGGCCCGAACTTGAAGCCCGTAGGAGCCTCGCTCCCATGGTACCCAGGGTCCGGGAGGTCGCCGTGAGGCGCCCCCAGGACCGCCTCCCCTTGGGTCGGTGCCGTTTGAGACACCACCTCGGCATTGTCCGTAGGGCGAGGGGTGGAAGCCGTCGGAGGAGAACCGATGTTCATATCCGACGAGCCCAAAGAGCCGCTCGACGAGGGTACATCGAGACGAGCTCGGGTCGGACTGCATAATCAGGTTCGACATGAGCAAAGGCAGTATAATAAAACATACCATGAAGTACCATGGTGTCCGGACACTTACGATTTTGCCAGGGGCTTGTCCCTGGGTAGCCACTCGTCGCCACTGTCAGCGGCCGTCGTGGCACAGTCCGGAGGGAGGGTCTTTCCCTTCTTGGACCCTTCGGCCTCCCCAGATGGGTCGGCCTTCCTTTTCTTGTCTCCCCCGGCTGGGGGGTAACTTTTCTCCTCCTCCTCGTTTCCGTGGGAGGAGTGCGCGTTGGACTCATTAGACGATGAGTCCGATAGAACCATCTTGCGCCGGAGAACCTTTCGGGTCCCCGCGGCCTTCTTCTTGGCCGTCTTTTTCAATACCTCGTAAGGTGCCGGAGTCAGCATCTTCGTCAGAAGAGCATTTGCAGGATCTTCGGGCAGGGGGGGATGGGCAATCAAGCTGCTCCGCTGTCTTTATCCAGTCATGTTAATGACACGAAAGCTTAGATCTAGCACATAACCAAACCAGGGCACATAAATACCCGGAGATATATAAAAGCCTACCGGATGGGCGCGACACTTTAAGCTGAGTCCTCGCTGAGGGAGGGAGGCATCTCGGCGCCCTTGAATAGCACCCTCAAGACGTCCTCGGGTGTCGTGTTGTAGAGCTCTCGTAGCATCTGGTGCTGGGCCGAGTTGAACTCCCACAAAGCAAATGCCCATTGCTAGCACAGAAGGATCCGGTGGAGGAGCATGACCTGGACCATGTTGACGAGCTTAATTTTCTTGTTCGTCATGTTCTGGATGCAGGTCTGGAGTCCGCTCAGCTTTACCGAAGAACCCCAGGACAGGCCCTTCTTTTTCCAGGAGGTGAGCCGCGTGGGGATTCCGGATCGAAATTTGGGGGCCGCCACCCAGTTGGAGTCGTGCGGCTCGGTGATGTAGAACCACCCCGATTGCCACCCCTTTATGGTATCCACGTAGGTACCCTCGAGCCAGGTGACGTCAGGCATCTTGCCCACCATGGTGCCTCCGCACTCTGCTTGCTGGCCACCCACCACCTTCGGGTTAACATTGAAGGTTTTCAGCCATAGGCCGAAGTGGGGCCTGATGCGGAGAAAGGCCTCGCACACGACGATAAACACCGAGATGTTGAGGATGAAGTTTGGGGCTAGATCATGAAAATGCAGCCCGTAGTAGAACATGAGCCCACGGACAAATGGGTGGAGAGGAAATCCCAGTCCATGGACGAAATGGGTAAGAAAACTACCCTCTCATGGGGTTCGGGCTTGGGGACGATCTGCCCCGCATTCGGCAGCCGGTGCGCGATATTCGCGGCTAGGT
Organism: Triticum dicoccoides; assembly: GCF_002162155.2. NCBI lineage: Eukaryota > Viridiplantae > Streptophyta > Magnoliopsida > Poales > Poaceae > Triticum > Triticum dicoccoides. The sequence continues at coordinate 439,175,933 of NC_041380.1, forward strand.
ATCCAGCTTCCCGTAACTTTTTGATGTTTTCCTCGGCAACGGAGGAAGCCATCCACTTGCCTCCTGCTCCAGACATGCTTGGAGTGGCTTGAGAAGAAGAACACGAGCTTGGGCGCTAGAGCTCGAGTGTGCGGGAATGGGTAAGCGAGAAGGAAGAAGGCGTGGGTGTAAAAAGTAAATCTTTGTCCCTTTATAAGGGCAGAGGAGGCGATGAGTCTCCCCACTTGCCAGGCAAAACTGCTTATTCTCGAGGCGCTGCAATAGATGGCGCAGTTGGGTTACCCACATCCGTATTGATGAGAATCCCGTGATAAGGGGAACATGATCTCTGCATGTACAAGACATATCAAGAAAACCGCCTCGCGATATGTGCGGAGCTGGTTGCGAAAAGCGGTTCGAATAATAATCGGGCTGCAAAGTGATGTCATACTATCAAAACATGTCAGCGGATTAGATTTGTGGAAATATTATTCTCTCTACGGTGGTGTGTGAAACTTATTTTGCAGGGTCGGACACTATCATTGTATTCAAACTCTTCCGTGGTGTATTCGGAGGAGGAACCCGCCTTGCAATGCCGAAGACAACACTGCGTGCCGGACTCATCATCATTGAAGCCTGGTTCAGGGGCTACTGAGGGAGTCCTGGTTTAGGGGGTCTCCGGACAGCCGGACTCTATCCTTTGGCCGGACTGTTGAACTATGAAGATACAAGATTGAAGACTTCGTCTCGTGTCCGGATTAGATTCTACTTGGCGTGGAAGGCAAGCTAGGCAATACGGATATGGATATCTCCTCCTTTGTAACCGACCTTGTGTAACCCTAGCCCCCTCCGGTGTCTATATAAACCGAAGGGTTTTAGTCCATAGGACAACAGACAATCATACCATAGGCTAGCTTCTAGGGTTTAGCCTCTCTGATCTCGTGGTAGATCTACTCTTGTAATACCCATATCATCAAGAACAATCAAGCAAGATGTAGGGTTTTACCTCTATCAAGAGGGCCCAAACCTGGGTAAAACATCGTGTCCCTTGCCTCCTGTAACCATCCGCCTTAGATGTACAGTTCGGGACCCCCTACCCGAGATCCGCCGGTTTTGACACCGACAACCGCCCAGACACGTGGCTTGCACGGCAGGGCTAGACGAGGTGTGTCTGGGCACTCGTGAGCCAGCGCGGGACTCATGAGGCCCTACCTCAAGGCGGGTTGCGCCTGGTCTTGGTTCTTGATGGTTGTGGTGTTCCTGCGAGATGGTTAGGCAACCTGCGCCGAATGAATTTCCTGAGGTTATCGCACGAGAAGGCCAAGCACCAACGACCCCAGGAGGTGACGTGAATGGGGCCGGCCTGCCAGGCAGAACTCAGCCGTTGGATTTATCGGCGCTGCAGGGACGGGCCCGAGCACAGACATCGTGCCTAGCCTTCTCATGTGAAGGATCCTAAAGAAAGACGATCGGCGTGTGGCTCCCATGGTGGGTGACTATCAAGCAGGTGATAACCATAGATAGATTATGGATGAAAAGCAAACTAGCTTAGGTAAATGCAAGAACGATACACGCTACTGGGTTGGACCCGAGCAGCTTGGGGATGATGCAGCCCGAGGGGCGCCCCCAGCAGAGTAAGCTAAAGACGTAAAAGGATACATGCTGCAAGGACAGACCCATGCAGCCTGGGAATGATGCAGCCCAGGGGGCGCTCCCAGCTAAATAAACTTGGAAAATGTCACCTGGTTTGGTTGTCGAAAGAGTGTTGAGGTAGCTGAAGACACGTGGAGAAGGGGCACTACAAGAAATATGTCAACTAGTGACCTTTTGTCAGTGACCCTGGAAGAATTGGTCATAGATCTATGACCATTTCAGACCAATTGGTCAAAAGCTATTCGGGGGGCTCCAAACCCTAAACTATAATGACCATTTTGGTCAGAAAGGTCGTAATTTCCTTACATGAAATGGTCATAAAGCAGATATCACTGGTTCGCTGCCTTATTTCTAGCTGATCATGACCAATATAGATGGTCATAACCTTGTAAATTGTGGTGGGTTGCTACGACTAGGCGCCACCTCATTAGTTTTGCCTATGTGTCATGTCCATGTGGCAGTTTTTGCCCTAGCTTGTGAAGCAACCTATATTTCTGTCATTCCCAAAATTCCCCAAAAAATCTCATAAATTCTTTGGGTCATATCTTCGTCAAATATGTAAAAAAAAAACTTCCTTGCCTAGTTCAAAAATATTCATTTTCCTATTCTGTTCAAAAAGACACTTTGTGAAGGAAGTACCACTTTGGCATGTCCAAATGGTATCCATTTTCTACAATGCTTTCCTATGCCCAAATAACTATACTCCACAATCCATTCATTATTTTGGGCCCAGCTTCAACATTCGTATTTATGTCCAGTGTGGTACTTTGCAAAGCAAGTACCACTTAGGCTCCTCCTTTTGAGCTGAAAATTTGTGAAGACGGTCTTCTTAGTAACTGATCATCCTCAGCCAAAACTCACGCCCATTAGCCATGTGCATTTCCCGTACCACTAATCAAACACTTGGCTGCTTATTCATGTTTGAGCATCGATCGGTCTCCTCGTGAGAATCTTATGTTGTGATTTTCTTCCTAGCACCTACCTAGGGAGTGCTCAACCCACTAGACATGCCTAGGCCGCCCAGAACACATGGCAACGCCATGGTCACGCGGTGACCACGCGGCGGGCATGCGAGTTTACGCGCTCTAGAGTTGGGGCCCTCGGCCACCGTCCAAACCTCGACGTATCTCCACCAAACCATGTATTTATGATTAAATAGGTACTTATGTAACTAGAAATGATTTTTGGAAAAAATAAATAGCAAACTGTGAGGCAGATGCAGTTCAAATTTGACCTGCTTCCTACTGAATCGGCAGGAATTTGTCTTTTTCACCAGAGGTGGATCAAAACTTTTGACACCCAACCATTTTGTCAATTGGGCATTATATATGGCCTAGTATTTTATAAAATTGATTAGGTCCAATTTTGCAACAAATGTATGGTAGGTCCTTCACAAAAAAAACTCATTTTGGGCACTCGAAAAAATGGAAAATGAAATTCTTGTGCAAAGAAAATGAAAACTCCCTTAGGCAACATTGTTTGGAATTCCAAGATGCACCCTTGTGCATGATATGAGGTCATTTGAACAAACTATGCCATGAATGTGGCCATAAGATTGATCATTTGGCCTGAAAGCCATGAATCCTCACACATGATAGCTCATTTCTGAGAACACTTTTTAAAAATAATTATCATATTACAAGTTTATTATTTTTTCTGGAAACTTGGTCACATATAATGACACAATGCGGAGGTTTTCCAATTTTTTTTATTTTTTTTGAATTTTTTATACCCGTTTCAAAATGTGGTCAAAACGGCGGGAATGACCGTTCCTAGCTAGTGGTTGAATCTTGGATTTTTTTTTTGGTGTTTCTCTGATTAAATAGATACTTATGTACCTAGAGATGATTTAAAGAGCAAACTATGAGGCAGCTGCAGTTCAAATTTGACCCGCTTCCTGCTGAATCGGCAGGAATTTGTCTTTTTCACCAGAGGTGGATCAAAACTTTTTACACCCAACCATTTGGTCAATTGTGCATTAAATATGTCCTAGTATTTTATAAATTTGATTTGGTATAATTTTGCAACAAATATATGGTAGGTCCTTCACAAAAAAACTCATTTCAAGCACTCGGAAAATGGAAAATGAATTTTCCGTGCAAAGAAAATGAAAACTCCCTTAGGCAACATTGTTTGCCATTCCAATATGCACCCTTGTTCATGATATGAGATCATTTGAAAGAACTATGCCATGAATGTGGCCATAAGATTGATCATTTGGCTTGAAAGCCATGAATCTCCACACATGATAGCTCATTTCTAAGAACACTTTTTAAAAATAATTACCTTATTACAAGTTTATTATTTTTCCTGGTAACTTAGTCACATGTAATGACATAATGCGAAGGTTTTCTTAATTTTTTAATTTTTTGAATTTTTCATGCCCGTTTCAAAATGTGGTTAAAACGGCGGGCATGACCGTTCATAGCTAGTTGTTTAATCTTGAATTTTTGTGATGTTTCTATGATTAAGCAGACACTTGTGTACCTAGAAATAATTTTTGGAAAAAATAAATCACAAACTATGAGGCGGCTGCAATGGAAAATTGACCCGCTTCCAAAGGAATCGGCGGAAATTTGTCTTTTTCACGAGAGGTGCATAAAAACTCTTGACACCCAACCATTTGGTCAATTTTTACATTAAATATGGCCTAGTACTTTATAAAAATGATTTTGTCCATTTTTGCAACAAATATATGGTAGGTCCTTCACAAAAAACTCATTTTGGGCACTAAAAAAATGGAAAATGAATTTTTCATCCAAAGAAAATGAAAACTTCCTTAGGAAACATTGTTTTCCATTCCAATATACACCATTGTGCATGATATGAGATCATTTGAACAAACTATGCCATGAATGTGGCTATAAGATCGATCATTTGGCTTGAAAGCCATGAATCTTCAGACATGATAGCTCATTTCTAAGAACACTTTTTTGAAATAATTACGTTATTACAAGTTTACTATTTTTCCTAGTAACTTGGTCACATGTAATGACACAATGCTAAGGTTATCCAATTTTTTGATTTTTTTTAATTTTGCATGCCCGTTTCAAAATGTGGTTAAAACGGCTGGCATGCCCGTTCCTAGCTAGTGGTTGGATCTTGGGAAACTTTTGGTGTTTATCTTATTAAATAGATACTTATGTACCTATAAATAATTTTTGGAAAAAATAAAGAGCAAACTATGAGGTAGCTGCAGTTCAAATTTGCCTCGCTTCCTGCTGAATCGGCGGAAATTTGTTTTTTTCATGAGAGGTGGATAAAATCTTTTGACACCCAACCATTTGGTCAATTGTACATTAAACATGGTCTAATATTTTAGAAAATTGATTTGCTCCAATTTTGCAACAAATATATTGTACGTCCTTCACAAAAAAACTCATTTTGGGCACCCGAAAAATGGAAAATAATTTTTTTGTTCAAAGAAAATGAAAACTTCTTCGGAAACATTGTTTGTCATTCCAATATGCACCCTTTTGCACAATACGAGATCATCCGAACAAATTATACCGTTCCAAAATACACCCTGGTGCAAAAATATAAGAAAAACAAAAAGAAAAACCACAATTATACAAGGTTTGTTCTCATTGGTTGAAACGTGTGTGCCATGGATCAATGACATGGCACACATCCATCCATCCATCCTCTCGCCCCGATTCAGATCCCACCCGCAGCCCACCTAAAAGAAAAAAGAGAAAAAAAGAAAACCCCACCCGCAGCCCAACTACCCCAAACCCTAACTCCCATCGATCCCCTCCCTCTCATCCTCTCCCCCCGATTCAGATCGCCGCCGCCGCACGTCCTGCCCCTCCCCTCCCCCTCCCCGCCTCCCAACCCCCTCGCTGCCTCCTCCTCCTTCCTCTCCAACCTCGCCTCTCGCTTCGTCTCCCCGCGCCCCGCGCTCGCCGTGGCCCGCCCGCCGAGGCCCCATAGCACCGCCCAGTTTCTCGCACTCGGGCTCGATGAGGTCGCGCGCGCGCTCACTGGCATGTCCATCTTCACCATCTGCAACTCCAGCAACTAGTTCGTGCTCGTCTCCGCTCCCTCGGCCTCCTCTGCTTTCGCTCCAAGGACGCCGACGCCCTCCTCTCCGTCGAAGGTCGCCGGAACCACGACGGCCGGCACGCTCGTGCATGAGGAGACGACGATGACGGGGGAGTCCAAGTTCGGCATCACCTTCGACTGGGAGATGGAGAAGCTGGGGGTGCCAGGCGCCATCGTCGTCAACAACTACCAGAGCCCCGAGTTCCTGCTCAAGACCGTCACCCTCCACGACGTCAAGGCCGCGGCAACCTCTACTTCGTCGCCAACTCCTGGATCTACCCCGCCGGCAGCTACACCTACAGCCGCGTCTTCTTCGCCAATGATGTGAGTGAGCCTTGCCTTTCCTCTCCTTTCATTTTCATTTCACCCGCCATCGTCATTCATGGTCGTCAAGTCTTCTTTGAGATAAGATAAGATTAGTAGGTGCAGAATTTATTCCATGTTGGTAGAGAGAAGATATGGCTAGGTGCAGAGGATTGAATGAAACCGGCACTGTGGCACCCCGGTAGGTGAAGAAAACTGCTGCACTTGAACAAGTGTGCGACCTGCTGCTGCCGGGTTATTTCTTTGAGATAAGACACGTACGTGGGTTCGCAACGCATGCATGGCTCCACCACCATGGGACGACCTCGGTCGCTACATGGCCGCCTCAGAACCAGAAGAAAGTTTTAAAAGATGTTGCATGATAAAGTAGTAGCACTCAATCCGGTTAACTCTAGCGAAATAGTATAACATTTTAATCTGGAATCCCACCTAACAGTATTCTAGGTGCCTTCCGGTCAACTCATCATATCATATGAGCCCAGAAACACCGACCTGATCTTACTTAATTTTCTGAGTATTTAAGCAAATCAGGAAGAACAGATCTTATTGGCTATAAGCGTGCTTTCTAGTACTTATTAGCTGTGTTGCAACTTGTGAGCAAGTTGTGGGGTTTCTGTACATACTTTGTGGTGCTATGTGTCATGCGATTCTTGGTTCTAATAAGTATTGGCCAGTTCATGTTCACGTTATAATCCTATAAGATTGGGCTGTAGTTGTGAATGCATCTCTGTGGCAATGGATTCTGTCTAAGGATTTTGCTCTTTGGTGTCACCCTGCCAGTGCATCACTTAACATAGTCTGTATGTTAAGATGCTCAAAGCGAAGGGCGTGATAAGTTTTTCCTTTGCATATGATTGGTTACTGATGATGATACTGCTTCTGGAATAAATAGGTGGGATCCTCAAGGTCCATTCAAACCATTGCATTTGATGAATCCGGCAAGACTATCTTTTATTCACTCCATACTCTATAGACATTTCACGTACACTTAACGTATCTTGCATATGATTGCTTTTTTTGTAGGTTCGTGAAGAGAGTTGATCTGGTTTTGTGAAGGAAGGGCGAGAAAGATTATGTGGGGATCAGATTGTCCATGGCGACCTAGGAGGAGCAGCACCATCTCAGGTTCGTCACTTGCTCCTCCACTTCTCTTATCTTCTTCTTCTCCATCTCCCCATCTAATTAGTGTGTTCCTTTGCAGGTTGCTCCGATCTAGTTGTGTGAAGCAACATGCAAGGTCTGCTAGTGCTGTTGTGCTCCCTTGAATGATCTGGTGAAGGACAATTTGGTCCATAGGTCATCCCCCCATGCTATCTCTCTCTGCTGCATAGTTAGGTTCAGTTTTTTTGTTCTCTTTCTAGTTTAAGCGTAAGCAGATTCCAGTAGGTCTCTATGTATGTAGCTCATGAGTTAGAACATCTAATATAATTACGGACTGCAGACTTGCTATGTCATGTGCAAACTTGCTTGCATTCAGTTCAGAAAATTTCTGAATTCTCTGGTGTTTGCTTTCACTCAATGATTGTGGTACTGGTAGTCAAATAGATGCCTCCTTTGCTGTAATTCACTCGTTTCCCTGTCATGGTTTATCTTGAATTTTGGTAGTGTGACAAACACATTAGCAAATCTAAATAACTTTGACATATTTGTTGTATTATCTTGCACTAGATTGGCACCTTTCATTACCCTGAACAAATATATCTCAATTCCGCTAACACTGATCCTTGTGTATGGTCTTAAACCCTTTTGGTTGCATGATACTTCTATATCTGTAGCCTTTAATGAATTCAATGTATGATTGTGATGAGAATTATATGATACGTACCTGTTTTTATCCTTGATCAGTATTGTCGTGGATTTGTCACGTCAGATGTCCTTAGCGTCAGGACTTAGTCGCGAGGCCAACGCATCTATGTGGTAGCTTGAGAGGGGTTGAGCGGAATCGAGAGACGCAACACAAGACAGGGATTTACACAGCTTCGGGCCCCGGGAAACATCATCCGGTAACAACCCTACATGCTGTTTGAGGCTAGGTCTCATTATCATCACGAGGGATTCGCCGTAAACCGGCTCTCCTCTTTGTGTCTAGCCCTAAGATTGTTTCTTGCTTCTGTAGCTTGTCGCTCTTTGGGGAGCCCTGCCCCTCCTTATATATGTTGAAGGGGCGGGTTACATGTGGAGTCCTATTAGGATTAGGACTAGTCTATCTCTAATACAAACCGGATACAAGTCCTGGTCTTAACTCCTTGTAAGGTAAATATTCCTCCTGCCTTTCCTCTTAAACCGGCCCACCATAGTATGAACCGGCCTTCATGAACCGCCCGTTGGGCCACCAGGTCTTGTCGCTCCTTGCACCCACCTGTCGGGTTACCAATGAGTCGTGAACCGCCAGGTCCAAACGGGTCGCCCGGTGAATCGCCAAGTGCCAGCGGGGTCTTCAGATAAACCGCCAAGTCCGACCGGGTTAAACTTCCGGCCGGTTTACGCCGCAGGGTATATCCCCGACATTAGCCCCCAGTTTAATTTGGATTCATCCATGTTAAACTGATCTGCAACATAAACACAAGAACAAATTCGTCGGGTTGCGCTCCGGTTTAAATATTCTTGTAGACCGGCACTTGATCATCCTTAAATCCTTGTCACCTCCTTCTAGAAAATCCGGGTTAATAACCAGCTTCATACTCAAATTGCTGATGTTGGCTTCTTATAGAAAAAATAATGTGAAGAATAATCCACTTGAATCGGCTTCCAAGGCGCCGGTTTTAAGAAATATTGGTCTTGACATACTTATCTGATATTCAGCCGGTTTGAAGATGTAAAATTTGCCGGATTAATATTACCAAAATTGCCGGATTGTAAATATGGATGGCACCAAGTCATAATTGTCACCAACTCCAGGTAATAATTATTGCTCAAAACTGAGCATTTGTAGATTTTTTTCTCCCTTATATCCATATTACCTGTAGCCCCCAAGTCTTGAATAGAACAAAGTGATGATTTGAGACTTGTTTCCATATAATTACTGCCGCTTTGAAGAAATCCATGTTGTTCATCCCAGTCACTTAGTAAAACTGAACATTCCATATTATGTAGCCCCCAAGTGCCGGGTTGTTATGCTTGCAGCAACCTGGGACTTGTAATTTCCTTATGCTCATAAAAACTTCAACCAGTGTAGCCCCCAAGGGCCGGGTCATTATGCAATAATGAGCATGGAATTTGATAGATACTTTAATAAAAATAACATCATATGATGTAACCCCCATCATGGGGCTTGAACTCACGTCCACAAGTTTAAGAGCCTTTTGCTTTACCAACTGAGCAGTGGACCCTTCAATATAATGAATAAAAAGCTTTGTACCTTGAATTGTTTAACAGGAGCAATTGGTAGCCCCCAAGGGCCAGCTCATTATAATGTGATGAGTCGGGTCTTCAATAAGATGAACAAAGAATGACTTTGCATTAGCCCCCAAGTGTCATGGTGCATGCTTGCAGCGACATGAGACTTGCATATTTGATGTAATCTCAACTTCAATAATGTAGCCCCCAAGTGCCGGGTTGTAAGCCTGCAGCAACTCGGGACTATTCCTTCAATTGTAGAATAAACCATATCCATTGATAATATGATAGCCATTGCGCTAAAGCGACTTTGAAAACCTTGATCATAATACTGGTCATTGATAATCATAATAGAAATCCAGCCATGTTTGGCTATTTGAATAATATACCCAATGATTTATAAGCGCATGATTCCAATGGCGCAATCCAAATATATACTGGCGACGTATAATCCAAAGCCAGGCGGGTTTAATAAACTCCGGATAATTTCCCATCATATACTGGCGACTTATCGTCTTAAACTCAGGCCGGTTTAATAAACACCGGATAATTTATCATCATGCTTTATTCGACCTGTCTCTGCATACAACAAGTTTAAAGTGTCCTGGCGGTTTACCGCCAGACGGGTCATAATGCCCAACATATAACCCTGGTTTATAACCAAGGCTGCACTTAAGAATAATCAATGAAATATGTCATACCTGTGATATTGAATCACATCATTGGTTTACCAATTTTTTGTAGTAAGAGTAATAACCCCAATCTTGAATAATGATAACTCCTTTCATACTGTGCCGGTTGATGACAAACCGTACCGGGTTGTGATAAACACCGGTTTAACCATATATAATACTGGCGACTCGTAGTCAAACCAGACCGGGCTGATAGTCTCCGGATTATAACTTGATCCTATATTGACAACTTGTAATTGAAGGTCAAGCCGGGTTGATAAACACCGGTTTACTCCATAATAGGATGGTAACAGAAAATCAAACCGGGCATACACCTCCGGATTAAAGGGGAATCAAATCCATCGGCTGAATCGGAAAAAAGGTGTTTGTCGACATAAAAGAAATCCGAAAAAAGCAAAGAAACGAACAAACCATGAAAACAAGATGGAAACGAAAGTAATGATAAAAACCATTCGCAAAAATATGCTATATTGAGCTGTTCAGATGGCATTACCATGGTCGGACAGGATCAAGGCCCCCAATAGGGGTGACAATGATCCAAGTCAGCCAGGTCCCCAAATGACTCGTGGCATATATGCCAAATCAAGAGGCGTAGCAATGGCTCGGGCCCGACCATGCTCCCAAGTGATTTTGTGGCCTTAGGCCGACCAAGAGGCATTACTGGTTCAAACGTGACTCAGTCCCCAAATGATCTGGTGGCTGTCGCCTATCAAAGGGTGTTCGTTGGTTCGGACACGACCAAAGCCCCCAGTGATATTGTGGCCTTAGGCCGACCAAGAGGCATTACTGGTTCAAACTTGACTCAGTCCCCAAATGATCTGGTGGCTGTCGCCTATCAAAGGGTGTTCGTTGGTTCGGACACGACCAAAGCCCCCAGTGATATAAAAAAGATAAATATCAAGGGGTAAACCGGAGGCTGCTTTAAACAGAGTCACTCCGTGTAACCTCGCATGATGAGAAAGACAGAGACCCCGCTTTATGAAGCAGAAGCCCCCATGCGATCAATAATATGTTAGGCCAATAAGGCAGGATACCCATGTTTGAACCGCGCATCATGGCAGCAGGTCCTCTTCGGTAATTTTTAACCTTTTTGCAAGAGATAAAGTCTTCTTGAACCGGGATTTTGAGCCGGATAGCGAGAGCTTCAAAGCTTTGTGGGAGAACAGACGTCCCTTAAACAGGATTGCAAAACGGAATCTTCATTTTCAGCCGGAAATTTTCTGACGGCCTTTCAACTCGAACTTGCGAGAAATTAATTCCTTTTTGAACCGGACATTGTTAAACCGGATTTGAGAGCTTCAGTGAGACTGACTTCCCTTGAACCGGATTGTAAACCGGAATCCTTTCTGATGATCCGGAACTTCTTCATTGAGCCGGGATTTTGTAACTGTCATATACTTTCTAAACCAGAAATTTTCTGACGGCCTTCAAATAATAGTAGCCTCCGGGACCGGGTTATCTTTCCCTCCATCGTCCCGGGGTTCGCTGAAACTGGCAAGATTTGCTGAGTCATGTCATTGTAGCCCCCGAGTCTCAAAGGTGACTCGAGGAGTTGGCTTGAGATTCTCCATATGTGACCGTGATGTAAACCGGCATAAGTTGTATATCATTGGTGTTGATAGCACGATGTGAATCCATAGAAGGTTGAGGTGACTGCGGCGGGTTGTAAATGATCCCATATAAGCCGTGTCAGCAACTCGGCCAATGGTTCCTTCCAACTGGCGATTTGAAGTTAATCAAAACTGTAATGGCGGCGATTTGTGCGCCCAATAACCAGCTCATGTAGACAGGTGCGGCCCGGTATGTTGATGTAGACCAGGCCGCGAGAGACGGACGGAAAATACGACCGCAGCATCAGAGGCCGCACAGACAGATGAGTCAGTCGCGGTGTTGTAAACCGGTTTGGACGGGCGGGTTGATGTAAACCGGACCGTAAGGGCGGCGTCTTGCACGCGTCCATTCACCGTGTTATGCGGAACGGACGAACACCGGGCAGGACGTTGCCAGCGCGCGCTTCGTACCCATGGTATAAACCACATTTATAATGAATAATTTTCCTGCATGCAATATTGCAGACCAAGGCAAAGATAAAACTGCTCTTTGACAAAAAATACTATGCACTAATAAAATATATATTAGATGGATATCACCTGATGTGTTAGGCCAGAAATTATCCGCCATGGAGTTGATGATCCATAGGTTAAGTTGAAATCACTCACGGGTGAGTCGGCCGCGGGAACAGACAGATGAATCAACCGCACCGTTTGTAAACCGGTGCGGACGGACGAGTCGTCCTCCTTGTTGTAAGTCGGCACGTGAACCGGCCGCGGGGGCGAACGGACGTGTCGTCCGTGGCGTTGTAAGGTGGTGCGGATGAGAGAGTTGGCCGTGGCATTGCAAACCGGCACGGATGAAAGAGTTGGCCATGGCGTTGCAAACGGCATAGACACGGGCGAGTCGGCCGCGGCGCGGACAACGAGCCAGTCACGTGTGTTGATGTAGCGGGGGCGACGGCTCGCACATGTATCCGTCAGGTAGCGCAACACGGATGACACATGCAGAACAATACTAGCATGCGCTTCGTATGCACGATAGTCACCACCTTTGTAATTATCCTGTATAAAAGAACACCGCAGGCCGGAATAATTGTCGTAGAAAAAATTAATATATGTGATAAGAAAACATAGGAAAAATGACACCTGATATTTTTGTCAGATGACTATGGACGCTACCGTCCGATAACACTGGACATATCCCGGATGGGACGTGAGATGTGATTAACACCTGTGGCATGTCAGATCTTCTTCGGCCATCAATTGATCTGTGAACAGTCTTGGAATCCTAGACTTTTTCTCCTTTGACACATAACCTCAAACTTAAGCTAATTTCAGAGACAACCCATCTATGAATAGTACTCATCTTGCCCCCAAAGCATCAGCCAAGATATTAAGCTTGCTAATAGGTGCCAGTTTAACAGCTTCCGCGTAACTGAAGCCACAATCGAGCCCAGTATAGTACCCTCTTGGAAATGTCAGGACAAATTAGCCCCCAAGTTATCCTCAATAGCTGATTTTGGCTTAGTAGGTAACGTCTGAAAGCCATTGTCAAAAATCTTGTCTCCAAATTAACGTCGTAGATCACCCCGACCTCTTCTGCGAAAACTTTCAAATACACGCCCATACTTGCTTTCAATATCTGATGAGGCAGAGAACTGTGGCGGGTCTCCAAGGCGCAGTTTCACGGCAGAAAGCGGCCGTGGAAGTAGACGGCGTTTTGACACGCCGGCAAGGGCGGTTCAAGCACGGCCGGCCTGACGACGATCGGCGAGTTGAAAGTGGACCGCAGTAGCGGGCGGTTCGCAGGCAGCAGACGGCTATCCAGTTGCGGCGACTCGAGGCGTTGAGGGCCCCGCGACTTACCACACAGCCGTAGAAATAGCAGGGCCGCCCCCGGTGGCTCAGAGGCGTGGCAACTCGGTAACGATTCAGAGTCAGAGACCAGCGATGCGGTTTATGACAGCAACTTAAGGTGACTCGCTATCGAAACGAGACTGCTTGGAGACGATTCGGCCCTGACGGGGACGGAGCACAGCCAGGGCGGCTCAAGGCGGCTCAACAATAGCACGGGAAGGCCGGCTCGGTTTAGACCACGCCCAGGACGGCGGCTGGGCCACTGCGCGAGGCAACGACAGCGGGAGCGGTGACTCGTGGGTGAAGCCGGGCGCTTGGCGGCTCATAGCGGCAGTTTGGTCAGAGGCCATCAATTGATCGTCCACATTGGCGGTGAAGGCATCAGGCGGGTTTGAGTGGAAACGACCCAGAAGGAGCTCGAAGTGGGAACCAGCCAGAGGTGATGCCGGCGTTGGAAAAAAAAGGCACATCAGGTCTGAAATCGTAACGGAGACAAAATCTATCAGGCACGAGGCCAAGGCGACGGAGGTTAGGGCGGTCTCGACGGCACGTTGAACTCTGCCAATCCGATCCAGTATTGTAGTCCTTGCTCGAACATGCATGCTCGTTTGATGGATCACTTTATGCTAACAGTAGTAACGTAGTGTTGCCTTCAAGCAATCACTAGCACAATTGTTTATTAGAAGTAGTACTACTCCATGCAATAGTAGCAGCAGTCTTTTAGCAGATCAATTTATGAAATTGCCTTGGGTTTTGATCCCCGTCTCCTCACGCGTGTGTTTATTGACCCGACCTGGCGTACGGCAGCTATAGAAAAACTCATGTCGGCCTTGGCAATACATGGCTGTAGCGGCAAAAACTGATCTGGTACTCGGATTCGACGGACCGTGTTGCAACGGCGACGCAGAAGAACATCAAACCCTATCTTCCCTTAAACTCAAAACTCATACTGTGAGCTCCAAGGCTAATACCAATTCTGACCACAAACATTGAATTTGCCGGCTCTGCCAAAAAACTGTCCCATGCTGGATCATCTTGCGTGATTCTTCCGCGCCGGTTCTTCTTCATCCGGCTAATTCGCGAACTTCTCGAAACCTGGATAAAGATCCCTCCAAGAACTCAACACCACCGTGCGCAGGCCCCACGATGGGCGCCAACTGTCGTGGATTTGTCACGTCAGATGTCCTTAGCGTCAGGACTTAGTCGCGAGGCCAACGCATCTATGTGGTAGCTTGAGAGGGGTTGAGTGGAATCGAGAGACGCAACACAAGACAGGGATTTAGACAGCTTCGGGCCCCGGGAAACATCATCCGGTAACAACCCTACATGCTGTTTGAGGCTAGGTCTCATTATCATCACGAGGGATTCGCCGTAAATCGGCTCTCCTCTTTGTGTCTAGCCCTAAGATTGTTTCTTGCTTCTGTAGCTTGTCGCTCTTTGGGGAGCCCTGCCCCTCCTTATATATGTTGAAGGGGCGGGTTACATGTGGAGTCCTATTAGGATTAGGACTAGTCTATCTCTAATACAAACCGGATACAAGTCCTGGTCTTAACTCCTTGTAAGGTAAATATTCCTCCTGCCTTTCCTCTTAAACCGGCCCACCATAGTATGAACCGGCCTTCATGAACCGCCCGTTGGGCCACCAGGTCTTGTCGCTCCTCGCACCCACCTGCTGGGTTACCAATGAGTCGTGAACCGCCAGGTCCAAACGGGTCGCCCGGTGAATCGCCAAGTGCCAGCGGGGTCTTCAGATAAACTGCCAAGTCCGACCGGGTTAAACTTCCGGCCGGTTTACTCCGCGGGGTATATCCCCGACAAGTATCATTTATGGTCTCTGTTCTTATTACTTGATGTGTATGTTTAATGCCTATACATCGTTGTGTTTTGCGGGGCTAGTCCTTCACTGTTATAGTTTGAAACCACTTCATAACTCATAATTTGTTTGTCATGATTCATTGCTTACGAAAATTATTAGAAATATGTTGAAAATTGCAAAGAAGAATTTTGTGCCATCTCTGCAACTGTGCTAGATGTGATGTTCCTGAAACTTATTATGGTATCTGTACTGTCCTTATGTTGCAACACTACAGTTATTATTTCTCATCCTTATGCAGACAAGAAAGCTAACTTTGCCCTAGCCTTCTCATCCAAGAATAGAAATAAATAAAGGTCGACACATCTTTAAAATGACATGTCAAACTTAGTTTTTGAGGCTATGTTGCATTTATAGTTCTTGCTCTGTTAAATTTGAGGCTACGTTGCATTTGTAGTTCTTGCTTTGTTAAATCTAAGATTGATGAAAATGGTATATAGAAAGCAAAAAAATTGTAGCCACATAATGATGTTGTATGGTACCCCCAGCAAGTAATATGCTTGAATCAATGTGACTTTTCCTGATTATAATTATCTTATAGTATCGTGATGTTGGCAGGTATATGCAAGTCCGGCAGTGCGGTGGCGTACCTGTGCAAGCACGAACGGAGCGAAGACTTACTGTTGGTGTTGCCCGTCAAGTTCTCCAGCTTGGGGTGAACCAGGCTATCTCAAGTGCTTCGTTGGTTGGGTTGCTTCTTTGCTGCTGGTCTCATGAATGGGGTATATTTCTGAAACTGAACTATCTTGCTATCAGTGGTTATATGATTGGTGATTGGATGTGTGGTATTTTCTTCTTAAGTTGTCATTTTACCAAACATTTGTTGATTGTCGAAATGTTATATTTAGTTCTTGATTAATGATTTTCATCAATAAATTGTTGGTCACACGAGTCAAGCTTGTGCTCATATTTAGCTAGTTTTGGATGTATGTTGATCCAAATGTCTAGAAAAGTAGAAGTTAACCATGTCAAAAGTTAGAGCACTCTTGATTGCTATATTAGGACAGTGCTGACCATGTGTTGTTTTTTTTGAAGGAAGTTATTTTTCTTGAAGGAAGGGCAAGGAGGAGGCAACACGTTGGAAACTGGAGGACCCAGGGATGGATAATATGTGTTGTTCTCGCCATCTACCTGGCCCTTTTGTTGATAAATCCATTGCACAATGGTAAGCTTCCTATGGCTCTGCTTTGAACTAGTGGGACATGTTGTATCTGCATGAATTTGGTCCATCTTAATAGTATGGAATGCCTTTACAACAATATATGTGATCCTTGACTAGTTAGTTTCTAGAATGCTAGTCCGAATGGAATCTTTTTTATATCTTTTTAATGTGATTCGGCACCAATCCTTGACAGGGTGACCATGGAAGGGGTGGAAGTTCATATTGCTCTTTATAATGAAGGTCACAGCCTAATCCTGACTATGGTCGTCTAGTGAGTATGGCATATGGTTCATATGACAGGAGCATGTGCCCAGTTTGTGATCGCTTTTGACATGAGCTCCATTCTGAAGAAGATTCAAGACAATTGTGGAGTTGTAAATTACTGTAGCCAGATATCACACTTGTAGAGCTTGTAATATTGTCATTCCAATTGTATTACGTGTTATTGGTAGAGCAAGAGCTCCATACTGATTCTGGCTGTTGTTATTTGAAGTATTACATGTGCTTTCCGTCTGTTTGAATTTAAATATTTGTTATTTATTCACTGGCATATTGAAATCTGAAGAACATGACCTTGACATGAGGGACCCACAAAACAGAACCTGACATTTCGGACCCACTTACCAGAATCTGAAAAAACAAGAAAACAAAGGCCATGGCCCAAAAATAAAAAGGCTAAAATGTTGGGCTATGCCCATGTAGCTGACGAAAACTGATATATAAAATATAAATAGGCTGAATTGATGGGCTTGGCCCATGCAGCTCATGAAAATTGACAAAAAAACATAAATGGTCTGAATTAATGGGCTCGGCCCATATAAACACCGAATTGGACCGGGCTGATTCTTGTGCCACATCAGATTGCCACGTCGGATGCCTACGTAGCCTAGGGAGGCTGCTAGTGACCAAAACACAACAGTAGGCATATTTTGGTCGTAAACATCTATGACCTTCTCATAGAGAAGGTCATTAATTTCAGTTTACGACTGCCAGCTTTTGACCTTCTGTTTTTGGTCACAAAAAGGTCGCAAATGAAAACTAATGACTTTTCAGTGACCAATAGTCAAGGTCACAAGTTGACATATTTCTTGTAGTGGGGTTGCTCCCCACGAGCCACCGGGACCCTGAGCCTCGGGAGGCCCAGAGGGTCCAGGCGGCTCCTCGAGGACCATCTCCATCCCCACCAGGACTACGTGATGCCTGGCCTCCTGACCTACCAGGATGCTCCGCAGGTTGCTCTGGAAGGCGGCTGCCATGCTCGGTAGGCCGAACGGCACGCGAACGTAGCTATGAGGTGGGCCCTCGCAACGTCCCACACGTGACGGCCAGAAGAGCTCCTGAGATGCAGCCCTGTTGAGCCCGGGGACGTCGACGCAGACACGCGGCTCGCCATCCGCGCCTGGATGGGGAGCAGCGCCATGTGGGCGGCGGTCGTCGCACATGTCTCTTGCATCCTGCAACTCCTGAGTGGCCTTGGTGAGGAACTCCTGAGCATCGGGCTCTCCTCGCTCGGTGTCCTGCTGAGGGAAATGTGCCGCAAAGCACGCCTCCATGTGGGTCCCAAGCGCCTCCCTCGTGACGCTGGATAGGTCCAAGGCCCTCCAGAAGAGAGCTCCCGAGCCCTGCCCGAGGAGTGCGCCGGGCGTGCCTCCCTATGCGAGGAAGGGAGGCGCCCCAGGCACAGGCGCCGATCCTGAGGTGGCGACGCTGGAGGCGCCGGTCCCCTGAGGCCTAGTGTGGGGTAGCTACTTCTTCTTCTTCTTGTGGCTGGCCTCAGGAGGGTACTTCACATATGCGCTGCCAGGGTCTCCGACTGCTGCAGCTTGGAAGGCGCGCTCGAGGGAGCACACCATGTCTCTTTCTTCGCAGGGCTGTGATGATTTTGCCGCTTCCAGGCATCTTGAGGATGTTGTAGCCATGGTGGGTGACTGCCATGAATTTGGCTAGCGCTGGGTACCCGAGGATGGCATTGTACGGCAGACGGATGAGGGCGACGTCGAAGTCGACGAGCTCAGTGTGGTAGTTGTCGCGCTGACCAAAGGTGATAGGGAGACGAACTTGCCCTATCGGGGTGGTGGAGCCGTCAGACACTCCAGAGAAAGGCTTGGTGGGCTGGAGCTGATCGTATGGCAATTGAAGGTTGTCGAACATCTCGATGGACAGGACACTGAGCCCTGCGCCACCGTTGATGAGGGTCTTGGTGACTTGGACATTGTTGATGACGGATGAACAGAGCATCGGGAGGACGCCAGCGGTTGCCGCACATTTGAGCTGGTCCGCCGAGCTAAATGTGATGGCTTACTTGGACCATCTAAGCGGGCGTGTGGCCTCGAGCTTGGGGAGGGTTGCATTCACCTCGCGAGAGAACTGCTTGAAGATGCGCTGGGAAGCTGGGGCCTTAGCGCCACCCAAGATCCAGGCCATGGCGCACGGCTCCTGGAAGCCCCCAGCCCCTTCATCCTATTGGTGGTCGCCGTTCCTCCTTGGTGGTGGCGGTAGCGGAGGGAGACCAGGATTGCCTTGAGGACGGTCCTCGCGAGGCTGGTCCCTCTAGGCACCCTCACGAGGCTGGTCCTGCCAGCGGTCCTCGCGAGGCTGGTCGTGCCACTCCTGGCAGGGCCCGCAGACGTCCCAACTTCCTCCACCTCGTCCACCTCCTCGACCGTATCCCCGATCGTTGTGCTCGGGGTGTCGACTGAAGCGTCCATCTCGGATGGCCCTGAGATCTTGACAATCATTGGTGTTGTGGCTGCGCACATCGTGGAAGGCGCAGAACCCATGACTGCCCCTGGACGACTCGGGAAGGTCTCGGTCGCGCTTTGTGTCTTGTTCTACCGCGAGTACGGCCACCCCTTTGCGCTTCACGTCCTTGACCTTGGCCTTCTTCTCCTCTAGATCCGCAGCAGGGAGCTCGAGGAGGGAGAGACGCCCCTCCTCAGCTCTTGCACACTTGGTTGCTATGTTGAACAGCTCCAAAGTCGTGCACAGGTCCTCATGGATGGCGAGCTCCTCCTTCATCTTGATGTCGCAGACGCCATCGGAAAACGCTGAGATGATGGCCTCGTCCGTCACCTTGGGGATCTTGAGACGCACGTTGTTGAAGTGCTGGATGTACTTCTGTAGGGTCTCTCCCGGCTGTTGCCTGATGCGGCGCAGGTCACCCGCGGCTGGGGGGCGGTCGTGAATGCCCTGGAAGTTGGCGACAAAGGGGTCGTGCATCTCATCCCAGGAGGAGATCGAGCCTGAGGGTAGGTTCAGGAGCCATGAGCGAGCGCCGTCCTTAAGAGCCATGGGGAACCAGTTCGGCATGACCTTTTCATCGCCGCTGGCCGCCTCGATGCTCAGCTCGTAGAGCTTCAAGAACTCTGCAAGGACGGGGGTGCCATCGTAGCGAGGAGGCAGATCCGGCTTGAACTTGCCCGACCAGACGACGCTACGCAGCTCAGGAGTGAAGGCGCGGCAGCCTGCCATGGCCACCGGGGCTCGTCATGGAGGCGGAGCTTGATCTTGGTGTCCCCGCGTCGCCATGGCAAGTGGCGCATGGCCATGCTGCGGCAAGCGATCCTGACGCGGTGGTGCTGGGAGTGGTGCAGTGTTTTCTTGTGGCCGGGGAACCTCTTGGCAGCTTCCTTCTTCATGCACGGGCACACGGCGTGGTGGATCACGCGCGCGGGACCGCACATCTTGGTGTGAGGACGCTGTCTTGACGCGGAGGGGGCGGAGGCGCTCCATGAGCCACATGTCTCGGCGCGAGGGTGCCGTCTTGATGCAGAGGGGGCAAAGACACTCCGTGAGCCACGTCACCCGCAGCCGGGGCGGGCGAGGTAGCGAGACAGATGGTGCAGGGGAGCCCCCCGCGGCGCTGATGAGCTCGGTGATGTGGTCCAACCAGTCCTCTAGAGGTCGTCGACCTAGCGGTAATGCAGGAACTCGCGTGCCATGAGCAGCGTGGCCTGCGTATCTGTGGGTGCGTGGTGAGCGTGAGCTGATGAGGCGGCCGGAGTCAGCGACGGGGTAGCGATGCGGCCATCTCGCCGCAAGGACGGGTGCATTGAGGAAGCTTGTTGCTCATTTGCCGCTGGGCCGGTAGCAGCGTTGGCGTCTCGTGACAGAGAACGATGGGGAGGCCCACCGACAAGGGCTGTCTCAGCGACACGAGGGGCGAGAGTGGACCGGCGCTTAGCGCGTGCCCGGCGAGCGTCGGCCATGAACTTGGTGGAGTGGCGAAGCGCGGATTGACAAAGGGGAAAGCTTCAGCGCACCCCTACCTGGCGTGCCAAATGTCAGATTTCGGATTCCGGCAAAACCCTTGAGGTTCGAACACTGGGGTGCGCATGAAGATCTCTCCCCCCTCTAGCTCGCACACATCATGATCTCGCGGCCTAGCTCGACGAACCCAAAGAATAAGATACACAAGAGTTTATACTGGTTTGGGCCACCGATGTGGTGTAATACCATACTCCAGTGTGGTGTGGTGGATTGCCTCTCGGGCTGAAGATGAACAGTTACAAGGGAAGAACAGCCTCCTGAGGAGAGGTGCCCTTGTGCTTCGTGAGCTTGTGTGGTTGAGGATGATCTGGATGATCTTGATCCCCCTTCCTACTGTGGTGGCTAGTCCTATTTATAGTGGCCTCGGTCTTCTTCCCAAATATTGAGCAGGAAGGGATCCCACAACGGCCAAATTCGAAGGGAGACAACTAGTACAAGTTATCATGACTAAAGGTGGTCTTCATCTGCCAAAGGCTCTGGTGGTGACGCTGTCTTGGGCTCCACGGTGACCTTTGTCCTGCCGTCTTGCTGGTCTTAGTCTTGTTGCACCGATATGGAAACCTTTGCCTGATGCCTCGGGAATCCTCACCTACGCTTGCCTCTTTAGAACCAAAGAGGAAACGAGGACACTACGCGCGCTAGCGCCCGCCTGGCTCCAGTCGTCATGGCTTGCGTCACAGAAACCTCGCGAGGTGTCCCTTGCCTTGACCTCTCCGCCCCTCGCGAGCCAGCCAGGTGAAGCTGCCCCCGAGGAGGTCTTGTGTCGTTTGCCTCGCGAGGCTTGGCCCCTCGTGAGGGTATTGAGTGTTTGCTGGTGAAGATGGGCCGTACAGGGCGCTGGTGGCGCCACGCCGTGGGCCGCAGGCAGGCAAGTCTGGGGACCCCCGTTCCCAGAACACCGACATAGGCATGGGTCCATTTCCTGGGCACAGTTTTCATTGCTTGGTAGCTAGTTTCACCCAGCATTGTAGCCAAATATGTGGTGTATGGAGGACACCACAATCCGATCATTTTGTTTAGCTCCACTAAAATCGAGCTGACCATCCCTGTTTGCAAAGATACTAGTCAGTGTGATTACAATAATAGTGGAACTGGATGATGAAACATAACACACACAAATAGAAGCCGATCACCTCTGCGATCTCTCTTTAGGACTAACTGCTTGTTGGAGAAGATTAGGCAGGAGTTGGATGAGGAGGATAGCAAAACCAATCTCCCTTTCTGAAGTCCCACAAAAATGTAAAAAAGTTGCCCATGTAACATTTTGGCAGAACTGCACAAAATACTCTTAAGAAAAAAAAGTGATTTGTGCAGTTCACCAAAAGGTCGCAATAGCAACGAGGTGTAAGGGCTAGCCCTATTTCCAAAATATAGGTAGAAAGGAAACAATTACTGGCGAATAACACGAGTTGAAGACACATACGATGACAAAAAAGAAGCATATTCCATGTAATAAGGGAAAGATAGCAGCATGGTGGTTTATCAAAAATGGTTTGAGGATGATATTGCAAGATGGAAAGTACTCCGGCCGAGATATGTTTCAAGCAAACAACTAAAGAAGATCCACATGTAGCAACATGCGAAGATGGGCAGTGGAGCAAGGCCGGAGGAAGCTGTACCTGAGGGTCGTCGGGATGTTACTAGGAGGGCGCCGGTGGCTGTGATCTTCCCATACTGCAGCAGCGAGCAAGTGGCGATGGCCCTACCGTGCAGGAGCTTGGTCAGAGAGAACGGCGGGTACCGCAGATCGGGACGTGCTGCCTCAACACCGTCGAACAGAGAAACAATGCACATCCTCCCTTTCCGTTGGTGGACGGGATGCGGCCGGATCACTGACCAATGGTGAGAGAGAGAGAGGCCACCGCCGCCTTGTGTGAGATGGTGAGATGAGATACATACCCCGGTAGGCAGGCTCCGTTGTATATAGTGGATCGGATTTTCCCATTTTCCCCACGACAATCGTTTTATATTCTGTACAACGCGCCATTGAGGAGGAATATATAACTTTATTTAATACAAACGCGTCAACTCAAACTTTGTTCCGTCTAGGCGTGGTACCCAACCCTCCTTCGAGTAAACAACCGCTACACACATCAAATTATCACGCGGGCTGCCTTTTCGTACAGAAACGAACTCCACTGTGTACCTGCGCGGGTGTGGCCGGGAACGAGACATGAGTACGTGCGTCCTGTGTGCACATCTTCTTTAGGTGCAGGTACGTACGTGGGTGGGTGTGAGAGAGATGGTTTGTGCGAAACCGAGGCAATGTGTCGATGGTATCTCAAACAAAAAAACATAACATATGCAATGTGTGTGAAACAGAGTCATGGATATATCATATATAGAGGGAGTGATCCACGAGAAGAAAGTGGAGGGATCATCGGCATGAGATATCGATAGAATCAAAAACAGGGATGAAATGTGTGGTTGCGCGATCGATAAAGAGTGCCATCGAATTTGTGTTTGCCCATGTCAAAGATACAAGGCGGCTGGCCTACTTGAATTTGAGAGGGCAGAGGTGTAGTTATTCTCTGTGGCATGGATACCTACCTACAACGTTCGACTATCGGTGGGGGGAGGGGCAGAGACCTAACTATAGAGAGGTAGATCGACTAGTATATGTATGGAGAAGGAGAGAGACCTAGCTATGTATAGAGGAAGATCGATCGGCATCCATGGATATGTGTAGCAGAGGAATAAGGTTGGGAGAAAGACAAAGGTAGAGTGTCGGAGGGTTGGTGGTGGAGTGGCGTCTCACAAATGGTGGGAGAGTCCTGCTAGACAAACGGAGGGTACGAGTGCAATATCAAAAGAGAGGGCGGGCGTGTATGTCTGTCTATGCACGTGCATGTGAGAGATGGGTCGGGAGGTATGCAAGGATTATGAGGGGAGACGATATGGTTGTGGTAAGCATACGTAACTACATAGGAAGATCAACTATCATGTGTCCGAGAAAGGGAGAGACATAACTAGTGAGGTAAGTCTATCAGTGTGTGGGGAAAAGAATTATAGTCAACCTAGCTATATGTAGGGAGATCAGTATGTATACATTCATGCATGTGTTAGAAGCAAATAAGGTCCGGATAGACAGACAAAGGGAAAGGGGTG
>NC_041380.1:439200088-439202455 GCF_002162155.2 Triticum dicoccoides
TAGGGGGCATGGACGGTGAGAAGAGAAGAGGGGAAGTATGTGTTTGTGGTAGGCACACTTGGCTAGAGAGGTATATCGATCGGTGTGTGTCGGAAAGGAGTCGGGGGGCCTATAGACACCACGGGTGAACGACCTAATGAGAAATAACGACCGCGCGCGATGGAGGGGGCGCTCAGGGAGGGTGAGAGGGGGGAGGTCGTGTGCATGCACGATAGAAAATTAGCGCTAGCTAGCTAAAAAGAGAAGAGGATCGTGAAGGTGTTAAAGATGAACATAGATCATAATTCATTATAAAAAAGTGGATACGGATACTTGAAGAAGATATCATAATGTAGATCATAGATTATAATTTGGGCTAATGTGTGGATTTTGCAGCTCAGGGCTAAATACTTGTCATAATGTAGGGGGGCGGGGCACTATACTTTGTGTGATAAATACGGTGTACGTATGGAACATGGTTTAGATTATGAATATATAGTTAGTACATCAAATGTACTATTATTTGGAATCAACATCAGGTGTACTCAAAAGATTGAATTCAAGTTCATATAGTACACATAGTTCATATCTATCTCTATAGTAATCATGTAGTGTGTTGTTAAGGTAATACACGAAAGATGGTTGAAGTCGGCAACAATCATGATTGTAGATTCTTATTGAAATAGAGAAACGGATTCAAATTCAGTTCGCATTGCAGCGGTAGTATAGACATTTGGAATGCACTAAAATGTTGGCATGAGTAGGTTACATGCATTATACAGCCGGCGAAAAAAATTAATTGGACATAACATGGATCCATACTCCCTCCTTCCATCTATAGAGGCCCTAATGCGTTTTTTAAGACCGCCTTTGACTATTAACAAGATTAATAGTACATAACATGCACAATGTGAAAATTATATCATTGAAAGCTCCTTTCACACACGAATTTAACAGTGTGCTTTGTGTAATTTGCATGTCATATATTATTGCTCTAATATTTGGTTGGTAAAATTTAGCCTCAAAAACGCATTAGGACCTATATAGATGGAAGGAGGGAGTAGCTTTGAATAGCATGTGTATAGTAAAACGGGACAAGACTCTCTTTGTGTGGTTTGAATAGTTTTTATCTTTTCATTTTTTCGTTGAGGGAAGTGCGAATTGATTTGGTACGTACAAGTACAATATTACACGTTAGGCTTGTCCCATAAATTCAACCCGCGCCTTGTTATATCCCGAAAATTCTGATATCGTGCTCCCAAAACTGGCGTCTTCACAACCCGCGCCTTGCTATCCTGAAATTACAACACGCGCGAAAACTCCCTCCAGCTGCCAAATCCCGACACGCGAAATCCCCCTTCTAACCCTGAGCTGAAAGGGCCGCTAGTTCAAATCGGTGGGGGTACTTTTGTAACACACTCTACATTTTGGACAAGCGCGTCCCTAAGTCATGGTTCCCCCTCCCATCGCCTCATTTTCTCCATTCAAAATATGGCTGCCATAACCTCTCCGCTCCAACCGCTAAACCCCACCCTTCTCCATCCGCCACCTCACCGTTGCCCAGCTGGAGCCTCTTCCCCGATGATGTCGTCCATCGCAACAGCTCGACGTCCCTCATCTGCTTCCCCAGATGAGGATCCGTCGTCCATGCCGTCGTCCCGCTGGTTCAGCCGCCCCGTCCTCCACCTCCAAGGAGCTGCTCCGACGATCGCCTCATCTATCGTGGTTGCTTCATCCCCACAGCGCCGCCTTAACCTGCTCCACCGGAACCGCAGCGTCCACATCGACTCCTCGGACGAAGCCGAGGCCTACTCGGCGCCACCAAAGAGGTTGTACACTCATCGCATCACACCTTCTCCTTAACTCAACCTCCCGGCGCCGATGGTGCTCCATCCCGCACCCCCATGGAGCGGCTACCTCGAAGCCTGCGTCATGGGCGACATCTCCATGGCGGCTCTCCCTAGTGCGAGGCCCCTTCGACGGCGGCATCCATACCAGTCAGATCTGATGCTGCTACTCCGGCTGTCGCTCACGCTGCTGCTGCTGCTCTGGCTCTCGCTCGCTCGTTCACTCGCCCAGCTGCTCCTGCTCCAGCTCTCGCTCACTCGCTCGCGATGCTGCTGCTGCCTGGGCTCTCGCTCGCTCGCGCTGCTGCTGCTCCTCCGGCTCTCGCTCGCTCGCTCGCACTGCTGCTCTCCCCCTCGCTCGTGTTGCTTCTCTGCTCTGATTTAGCTACACTTTAGTCGATTGAATCGACTTTTGGGTCAGTCAATTTTCAGGGGGTGGCGGGTCTTGTCGGAGTTAAGGAAGAACCACCCGCAACAGGGAGGGGGGCTCACCAGAGGGGTACCCCAATATCTATCTTAGGGTTCTGGGTGGGGTGCTGCT
>NC_041380.1:439202836-439211570 GCF_002162155.2 Triticum dicoccoides
TGGTGGGGCGGTGGCGTGGGGGTCGCCAGAGAAAAATCTTGGTGCGGGGGGCGGGGGGGGGGCTAGAGGGCTAGCCGGGGCGGCGGCGAACCGACGGTGGGGAGTTGTTTCGGGGCAGCGAGGCGGAGGTGGACCGACAGTGGGGAGTTGTTTCAGGCGGCGAGGCGGCGGCGGACCGGAGGTGGGTAGTTGTTTCGGGGCAGCGAGGCGGTGCGGGGTTCGGCTGGTGGTGGATGGCGGCTCAGGGGGGTGCAGGTTGAAGATGAACTGCAGCCCCTCCCTAAACTATCCCATGTGAAGTGCCTCTCTGCTACCATTGCGTTCAGTTTCGACAGTAACATTCAGATTCCACAGTAAGTTTTAGTTTTGACAGTTAAGTTCAGAGTCAACTATTTTTACCTCATCTGTTGTAGTCAGGTGGTTTTTGGTGATGTAAATTTTACATCTATCACTTTTTGGTAATGCATTTTACATCATCTATTGGAGATGCTATTAGAATCCCACTTGAGGTTAACAATGTCTGTCTTGTGTTGCTTCAGCCTTGACGTCTTACGGCTCACCGGAGCTGCTCCAAGGACGGAACGATCCATCACAACAGAGCAGTGCCCTGGACGCCGTCTACAGATTCCTCAGATCTTCCTCCACACCTCCGACAGCCACCTCTGCCTCAACTTCTTTAGTGACCAACCCAATGATGCTGAGGTCGACACGGCTATGGCAAAGAGGTTGTACACTTGTCGCATCACCTATTACTCTACATTCATGTCGATCCATTAGGGCTATTGTGGTTCAACGGAAAAACATATCAATAGGAAATTTTCCTATGGAACTCTACTATTCAGTTATTCATGCATTTTGTTGAAAGGAATGGAGCAAAACATCCACCTGGGCCAACTTTTCAAAATCCTATGCATGAAAACAAGACCAAGTGCATTAGTGGCAGAATAACATTCTAACTGTACACGCTTTCATATCATTTCACTTTATTTTGGCCATGTTTCTTTGCATTCCTCTGCTCCTCCTTTTCCTGTGAACCAAACACCCAAGTTGACAGAAATCCTGTGTTCACAAATGCTCTGTTTCCCATGTGCATTCCTATCATATTCTGGTGTTTTTCCTCCTATCCCTGCGTTTTTAGAATCATGCAAGCCAAATGAGCCCTTACAGAATTACTTCAGTTACAGGTAGGTGTCGAAGAAAACTTTGTGTGGTTTGTCCTGCTCCTGCCGCGACGTCGTCCACCTCACCAGAGATGCTCCATCAACAGAAGCACCCACCAAACCAGACATCATGACTCCTGACCGTCTTTTGCCGCCTCAGATCTCCTTCCCTGCCACCGGCACCCACCGCAACGACATCACCATCATCGACTCTACAGATAAACCTGAGGAGTACACGGGTCCACAAGAGAAGTCACACTTTTTTGTTTCTGCTTATGTTATGCATTGCTTAATATTACCTGCTACTTTATTGTCCTGTTCACCTCTTAGACTCCAAGTCAGGTCCAAATTGATGTTCAAACTTGAGTTCAAAATTATTTGTGGGGCACATATCGAGGCAACAATGAATAGTATCTCTATCTAATATCTGGTTCACCTAGGGTATGTCTATGTTGTTCATCTTGGGCGGGAAACAAATAGTAAAGCAATCATCATCTGTTTTTTATTAAATTAAAGCAATCATCAGCCTGCTATCATTATTTTTGGATCCATCCACTGGTTGTTACCATTACTCTAGATTTCTGCATGCTCTCCTTACATAATCTCACTATATTTTTTTGTATGCATGTCAGATATTGGACACAATCATGCTGAACATGTAGAGAAAAAGAGAAGAGTTTTGCGCGGCAATACAATGTCATGCAGACATCGCTCCATGGTGGGTTCAATGGCAAAACCTCCCCCCCCCCTCTCCAGATTGTAATCCAAAGGAAGATATCTGTTCTGAGGCGGATTCAGACGCAGCTGACCACTCCTATTTACCCCCAAGGTGTTTGCTCTAATTTGGCATGATGATGTTAGTCATATCATGCATATGTTGCCTTGGAGTGCCTACTTTTGACATCATATATGTCATCTGCTTAGTTTAGACATGTTCTGTAATGCCACCTGTTTAGTTTCAATATCATATATGGGAATTATACAGTCTCATGTCTGTTAGCCAGCCATAATATATATGTGAAATGTGCAATGCCATCCTGTTTAACCAGGCATCATATATTTGAATGATATCTATCCATCCTTTTCTTCATTAAATTTCCATTTGTCGACAATGTTTGTACATTAAACTACTCTTCCAGTGAATCATCCATTTGAGTGGGTGATGGAAAATTCTGGAGTGAAAATAAGGCCTTCAGAGCAGACAGTGCTACCTGTTGAAGCAGATCTCTTGCTGGGTCCTGATAGCTCCTCAAAGATGGATTCAGAGACAGATGACCAGTCCTATTCCCCCACCGAGGTGTATGCTCTAACTTTGCATGGTTCTACTGCTCATATCATGCATATGGTGTCTTGCATTGCATAGTTTAGACATCATATACACAATATTCAACACCATGTTCTTAGTTCAGACATCATATATGTGAATGCCCTCCGCTTAGCATGTAAATAACATATGTTAATTAAATCATGCGATCCTGGTTACTTAGATAACATGTATGTGAATTATGTCATGCGATCCTGTTTAGTTAGTCATCATATCTTTGAATTATGTTATGCTATGCTATCCAGTTTAGATAGACATCATATATGTGAAATTATGTCATGCTATCCGTTTTAGTTAAACAATATACATGTCAACTATTTAATGCACTCTTTTTCCACACTTCCTATTGCATCTGTCTCTCATACAATGTCTGTACATTCAATTATGTTTCCTGTTTATCAGCCATTTGAATTGGAGCGGGTGATGGCAGTGCCTAGCGGAGTAAAAACATGATCTTCAAATAAAACAGTGCTACCTCTTGGTGGAGATAGCACCCCGGTTGTACATGCACGAGAACCAGCTCTACCAAACATAACCCAGACTCTCGCAGATTTTACCCCTACTACGATGGACAGAGAACCAGCTTCACCCAATCTAACCCCAACCCCAGCAGATAGTAACCCAATTCCTGTTGACACAACACCATCTCCACCACGGAGCTCCCAAACAAGAGCAGTTAGTAAGGCATCTCCAGTGCCCAAAGCGCCAGTACTACCAAAGTGAACCCCAACTCCACCCGTTAGTACACCTATTCCTGTGGAGGAAGCACAACTATCCATTCATAGTTTAGCATCTATCGCATTTGATGTTGTTAAATCCTATGTGCGTATCTTCTCATCATGGAAATATTATACTGAAGATGAAGGAAAATGCCAGTTGCAGGTGTTTGTCCAGGCGTTATGTGTAAGTAATATTATTCATGGAAATTACTTTGCTTTGTCCCATACATTCTACCTCCATGATGGTTATAATACAGCAAATTTTGCCATTTTCTCTATAGAGAAGGCCCGATTTGGAAACTCAGGATGAGGAAACCTGTGCTAATACCTCTGCTATCTTCAAGAATGCTTGGTGGCAGTATCGGAATTACCTGAAGAAAACATACTTCATTGGCAAAGAAACTCATCAAATTCCCTTACGTTCTCCTGAGACACATTTACTAGACGATGACTGGGAATGCCTTGTTCTTTACTGGTCCTGAACCAAGAATGTGGTAAGGTCTATGAGCTCATTTTATTTTAAGTACTATATGCTTGCGTCTTACTGTACTTTGTTCATGTAGAACAAGTGCTTAAACCTAAAGAACAAATGTTCTCATTTAAGATTCCATTGCTATCGTGCATACTACTTTGCTCTTGTATCACTGTATTTACTCACAAAACTTATTTTTAAATTGAACTATCCAATGGAAACTCCAATGGCACAAAGGTATGTTTATGCATGTTTCTTTAACAGGTTTGCTCTTATAAATAGCTCTGTTGATTTCAATTTCAATTGTGTATACAGTTGAATTCTCATGTCATGCACATTACTAGCATCCTAACAGGGCCAATAGTGTTGTTGTACATGTAGACCCATGGTACCCATCTGAAATCTTGTTGTGTCGTTTAGTTTCCCATGCTTTGTATTATTATAGTGTTGCTTTCTCTTGAACTGATATGATTTTAACCGTGTCTCTATTTTGATTTGGCAAGACAATGCAATATCCATAGGATACTGATATATGTTTATTTGATGCTTTTATAATGTACTACTTGGCAATAGAAGACTTGGTAGTTTAATCTTCTCCACCTTACTAATGAACTGGTTCACCAAAATGAGTTTCATATACTAGTACATGCTAAACCTGTTATGTGTCTGCTTGTTTCTTCTTTTAGAATGCTGACTGAATATTGGCGAAGAGTGCCTTATTAAGCAATGATAAAGGAAGTAATGCAGATAAGGTTCAGGATCGTGAGACATCCTTGTTGGTCTCTAACAAAGCTGATAAAACAGCTAAGGAAAACTATCTAGAAGACAGTGAGGCAACCCCAAAGTCATGTCTTGGTTTACTTTCGAGTTACTGGCCACTACCGCTTGCACAAGCTATTCAAACTCACTGTCTGAATCAGTTCGGTTTCTTGAGTCTCAACTACAAGCTGAAAGACATTGATCAGTTGTGTTGCGACAAGAAGCGGAAGGACTGCGGAAGTCCCTGGAGCATTCAGATGCATACTTTCTGGTGCAACGGCAAGCGTTGGAGGATTTTAGCGCCAAACAGTACAAAGCTAATAAGCTTGCTAAACTTATTGTCAGCATGGTGGATACCTAAGATGACGTTTCTTGAGCTCTTCTGAAGTTGTTTCGGTTATGGACTTGTTTTGTTGCTGCATTTATTTGAACTGGTGGCCAATTTTGACGGCCAGTGTATGTAATATGCTGCTTTGTTCCCTATATTTGCACTGGTGGTGAAACCTATATGAAGTAGGGACTAAGTACAACCCTGTCAGCACAAGAGTATATCTCAGAGGTCTCCGGCTTATCCTTCCACAAGTTTATGAGATAATCCATTATGTCTCCTTCCATCTGCTGCCCTTCACCGAAAAGAGTATAAAGGACACGTCCAGTGAGGTCAATCACATTCCCATGGATGGTAAACATGTGGTAGCTTGTGCTGCAGATTTAAAAGGATGGGAAAAATATTGGAAGTTCAGATACAATAACAAAAGGAAGTTTAGATACTATAACTCAAAGGCAAGGATAGATGAGCAGAAGTTCAAATACTATAACAATAGAAGTTCAGACACTATAACTCCAAGGCAAGGAGAAATGAACAGAAGTCCGCATACTATAACAACAGAAGTTCAGAACAAAGTAGAATCTCTGGTGGCAACAAAAATAAGAAGAGTAAAACTCACTCAGAATACTTATTCAGACCATCTTCACTAAGCACATACTATCTCAACCTCCAGGGCTTGGATAGATGAGGGCAACTATATTTATTTAGGGGAGTGACAACTGAACGCCACTTCAAAGGCAATCTTGATGCTCTCTTGGAAGAAGTTATGTTACCAGACTCAACTACCAGTTTCCTCCTGGTGATGACAACATTCTTCCCATCTCTCCCAGCAACAGTACCAGAAGCAGATTTACCATCCTTCGGGTAAGCAATCTTCTCAAAATCATCATCCGACGAAATCACCTCTGCTTCGACTGCTTTAACTTCACCAACCTTCCTGGAGCAAGGGGTCTTTGGAGCACCACAAATACCAATAGCTTGCTTCCCCAACTTGGAAGGAATAAGGGTTCGAAAGCTATCATCTTCTCTCGGAGTTGTACTCATCGATTTCTCCCGAGGCTGGTATTCCTGTGACCCGAGGAATGAGTAGCGATAATCGGTCAAGTCCAACGGCTCCACCGTAAAAGAAAAGGAAGAGAAAAAAGACCATTAAATATAACTGAAGTTCAGCTACAGCACAATGTGCAATCCAACTAATATAGATGACATGGTTACTACTCAAGCTGACCTAAAAAATGTGTTGCATTTAAAAACTAAATGAAGTCCAGGCACAACCCAATGCACAGTTCAAGATAAACTGATGAACTGGAAAACATTCAACTACAACTAACAAAAGCATAGAAAGGTATCATCTCTGAAGTTCAAGTAGAAGAAATGCTCGTGTCCAAGTAAACAATGGGAGGAAAAAAGTACTGAAACAAAATACACAAGCAAAATAAAAAAAGATAAAAATGAAGTTCATGTAGAAGAAATGCTCCTCTCCATCTGAAACCAGCAGCCCAGCCAGATCTCAAGAAGAAGTTCAAGTTCAAGTAAAAATGAAGTTCATGTAGAATAAAAGATGTAGTACAGGTAAGCAGTCCAAGTTTCAGGACTTACATGTATAGTAGCCAAATAGACCTTGGAAGTCTGTCTCAAACAGGTTAGAAGAAGCAATTGAGTACAGCCACGTCTTCCTAATATACGCGATATTTTATTTGCAAGAACCCCATCATGAAATGAATTAACATTCATAATCATGAAGAATCCGCAGTCGATACTTCCATCAAACACAAAAAAGAACGGTGTTGGGACAAAAAAGATAGACAACGAATAAAAGACGTCACAGCTTACGTACAACTACAGTTAAACAGAAGTGATAGAGAGAAAGAGGAACTCATACTTGTTATTCTGCTAGGGGACATCAATACAATACAAAGGGAAATTGTCAATAGTAAGTGGACTGAAGGGTGTCTCCCTGTCGTTGCTGGCATTGTTCCAAAGCTTCCTGATGTTATTAGTCATCCCCTGAAACAGGCGTACCACACAGTCATCGTCTGGTCAATAGTGGGAGTCGAGAAGATGGAACCTTGAATTCTTCAGGTCAAGAAATATCGAAATCCGATGAGCAACACCACCCATGTGAGTAGGAATTTCAGGCGGGTCAAAAGTGGGGAAAACAACCTGAAGCAACATAAACACACGAATCATTAAAAACTGAAAATTAATATCAAACGGTGCAAAGATAAATAAAACAATATAAATAGAGTGGATCGTAGTGCAAACTAATACAGAGACAAAGAACAAGATATTGCATACAGAATCATGTGCATCCATGTTATCTGGACCAGTCGCCAAGAAGTACTTCCTCACACGGGAATCAAATTGACCTCTGAAAATCTTGTCATAAAATAATGTAGAAAACACCAACATATGAAAATACAAAATGAGACAAACAAGTTTTAACTAAAATGGTAAGGAACAAAACAGAAAAGAAATTACTATAGGGTTGACTTACACAAACCCAATACGGCGGGATGAGTTTGTCCGATCCCTGGTATTCCGCACGTAGACAATAGAGTGCAACCTCAGCCACATTAGATAAAAGCATTCCGCGAGGAGCAAAAGATATTGCGACATCTTCAACAGAAGCTTCACACTCGTTGTTTTGGAACATAATCTTTGATCTAAAACAAGCAATAGAAAGTAAAATAAGTTCAGCATCAGGAACTCAAGAAGTTCATAACACATATAAGCATATAAGTTCAGCTACATCACAACAGGCAGTACAAAAAGGCCAGATGTTCGGCACCAAAGAAGTAAAATAGAAGTTCAGAAACATAGAGTAAAGAAGTTCAGTTATGAAACCACAGGCAGTTTATAGGGGTAGATGGATGTAAATTCTGACCAGCTGCACTCACCTCTTGGAACGATCATTCTTAAGCCTAGTTACACTAAAATAAAAGTCATCAACCTTCTTTCGGACGACAGCAAGGTCACTATCTGCTCAGCAAAAGAAATAGAAATTAAGAGCAACATTCAAGCACATAGATTCACGGCAGTTTAATTAAGAGCAACATTCAAGCACAACATTCAAACACAAGCACATCTCAGCTGCTACACCAGAAAAGATAAATCCACAAGATTATAAACATCACAACCCATGCATTACAAACCTTCCCCCACATAGAAACAAGTTCACTTAACTTTTTTTACAAACCACATGACAAAGCACAAACCAGAAGTTCAACTTGCTCCACACAAGTAGTTCACAGGGATATCATGAACATAAAACAACAAAAAAGGGACGGGGATGGGGAAAGAAGAGAGAAGCATGCTCCTCTCTTTATGGATTCTTGCCTACCTCCTATCCAAAGCTATCGCTTTCAGTCTCTTCATCGTCATCTCCAGTAGACATTGCTGCGTCGTCGGGAAGGACACCAGCAGCAGCTGGAGCAGCTAGAGAATCTGAAACAACAAAAATTGTTGGTTGTGCTGCACTAGGAAGAGCTGGAGAACCAACATCAACAACAATTGATGGCTCTGCTGCAGGAGACTTCTCCGGGCCTGCAGCAGCACTACCACTAGTCTCAACAGTAGCCTTGACGGTATCTTTCTCCAAAATGATATCTCCAGCTATCTTTCCCTGCTCAGCATCAGAAACCTCAGTTGTCTTGCCCTGCTCATCATCAGAAACTGATACGTCTACAACGTATCTATAATTTTTTATTGCTCCATGCTATATTATCTACTGTTTTGGACATTATTGGGCTTTATTATCCATTTTTATCTTATTTTTGGGACTAACCTACTAACCGGAGGCCCAGCCCAGAATTGTTGTTTTTTGCCTATTTTAGGGTTTCGAAGAAAAGGAATATCAAACAGAGTCCAAACGGAATGAAACATTCAGGAACGTGATTTTCTCACCGAACATGATCCAGGAGACTTGGACCCTACGTCAAGACATAAAAGAGGAGGCCACGAGGTAGGGGG
>NC_041380.1:439211949-439335532 GCF_002162155.2 Triticum dicoccoides
CCCTCCACCCTCGTGGGCCTCCTGTTGCTCCACCGACGTACTCCTTCCTCCTATATATACCTACGTACCCCCAAGCGATCATATACGAAGCCAAAACCCTAATTCCAGCGTCGTAACTTTCTGTATCCACGAGATCCCATCTTGGGGCCTGTTCCGGAGCTCCGCCGGAGGGGGCATCGATCACGGAGGGCTTCTACATCATCGCCATAGCCCCTCCGATCAAGTGTGAGTAGTTTACCTCGGACCTACGGGTCCATAGTTATTAGCTAGATGGCTTCTTCTCTCTTTTTGGATCTCAATACAATGTTCTCCCCCTCTCTTGTGGAGATCTATTCGATGTAATCTTCTTTTTGCGGTGTGTTTGTTGAGACCAATGAATTGTGGGTTTATGATCAAGTCTATCTATGAACAATATTTAAATCTTCTCTGAATTCTTTTATGTATGATTGGTTATCTTTGCAAGTCTCTTCGAATTATCAGTTTGGTTTGTCCTACTAGATTGATCTTTCTTGCAATGGGATAAGTTCTTAGCTTTGGGTTCAATCTTGCGGTGCCCTTTCCCAGTGACAGTAGGGGCAGCAAGGCACGTATTGTATTATTGCCATCGAGGATAACAAGATGGGGTTTTCATCATATTGCATGAGTTTATCCCTCTACATCATGTCATCTTGCTTAAGGCGTTACTATGTTTTCATTAACTTAATACTCTAGATAGCGGTCGATGAGTGGAGTAATAGTAGTAGATGCAGGCAGGAGTCGGTCTACTTATCTCGGACATTGTCGGGGAGATACCCTGCGATATGATCCGGCCAGAGTTATAACCCGGCTGGGACTTAGTAAACCGGCAGGTGCTAAACCGGCAGGTGTTAAAGCAAGTGCTAAACCGGCAGGTGTTAAGTTAGACGGTAAACCGGCAGGTTGTTAAACCGGCTGACAGTTAAGACAGGAGTTAAGTCAGAGGATAACTCAGCAGACATTCTTAAACCGGCAGACCATCTTAAACTGGCACCAGTTAACTCCCGGCAGGCAGTGGTAACTGGGTTGCCAGGAGTTATGAAGCCCGAGACGTTATGAAGCCCAAGATGTTAAGAAGCCCAAGAAGAGAAGTCATAATAGTTAAGTCTTAAGTCCGAGTTGGACTCTACATGTAACCCGCCCCTTCAACATATATAAGGAGGGGCAGGGCTCCCCAACGAGGGACAAGTAAGAAGAAACAATCTGAAAGGGTTAGGGTTAACTGGGAGAGCCGGTTTACGGCGACTTCCTCATGAGCATAACGAGACCTAGCCACAAACAGCATGTAGGGTTGTTACCGGATGATGTTTCCCGGGACCCGAAGCTATCTAAATCTTTGTCTTGTGTGTTGCGTCTCTCGATTCCGATCAACCCCTTCAAGCTACCGCGTAGATGCGTTGGCCTCACGACTAAGTCCTCACACTAGGACATCTGCCGTGACAAATCCACGACAGTTGGCGCCACCGTGGAGCTTGCGCATGGTGGTCTTGAGTTCTTGGAGGGATTTCTCCGAGGGATCGTGAAGTTTGCGATTTTCCGGATGGAAAATAACCGGTTTGGAAGGATTCACATCAACTACAAGTTTCATCAGTTAAGATTGAAGAAGTTTCCCGTGGCGGTATATACAAGATGGAGATCGAGAAAGATTTAGGGTTGCATCCATGCATCGCCACGTCCTACAGCTGGTTGAAAGCCGGCAGGAGATGTTTTCGGCTGTGTACCGTCCGCGCCGCAGATCCGCCGAGACCTGCACGAGATCAGTTTCGGCAAGATAAGCTGCCACATTATGGTAGTCTGCAATTTGTTGACTCTGCTTCAAATACAATGGTTCGAATCTGAGTTGATTGGAGACAGCAATCACGTGTCACGCACGGTGATGGTTTATGGCCTCGCGAAGTCTCCTGATTAACCAGGCAAACAAGTATGAAGAATCAAGTGTCCACAGTACTGATCGGGGTCACACGTGTAGGGATCAAATATCCGGTGCCCGATGGATACCCATGCCCATCCATGTGAAGATCCCCCTGTGCAATCAGAGTACTTGCATAGATTCTAGGGAAAGATTTGTATATATAAAAAAGGAAAGAAAGAAGGGATAAGCAACGATCTGGAGGGTATGGGCGTGGACTCGGGGTCAACTGCCCCGGTTCGTCTCCACCACGGGCACCCCGGTCTCAAGCAATTTTCGCCAAGTCGATGGCGAGTTACCCCACATGGCCTCGCTGCTCCACTGTGATAAACTCACCTCAAGTCTCCATGGCCTCTGCAATAAACTGCCCACTGTCGCGCCGGTCGCCGGGTCGCCATGCCTACTCCCTCCTGCAGCAGCCTCCGACGCTCCACTTCCACGGCTACGCAGCTACACGTCCGCGGCTGAGTCGGCCCTTCCTCCGCCTGCGGTGCCCTGTTGCACCGCATCCGTGCCCAAGCACCTCAACCTCTGCCATGGTTTCAGCACCCTGCTCCGCCGGGCCGCTTCTGCACCTTAAGCCGGCTGCGCCAGGCCGCCAGACCCTGGCGTTGCAGTCCCGATCCGCCGGCCCTGAGCCACTATCCCGAGCCATCAAGCGCCTCCACCGAAGCAGGTCTAGAGCCGCCCATTTTCAGCTACAGTGGGTGAGGGCGAGGACGATTTGACAGCGCGGCATCCGCCGAGTCACCATCGCCAGGAGCGCCTCTGACGACCCGAATTCACCATAGCCGATGGGGCTCTGGGCCACTCCGTTGAGCCGCCACCTCACCTTCGCTGGGGTTGAACCGCCTACCGCTGCTCTGTTGAAGCGCTCGCCACGGATAAACCATCGTGGCTTGAGTCGCCTCTGAAGCTGCTTTGTCGGATCAACTCTACTCGGAGCTGACGCCACTGTTGCAATTTAGGCCTCCACTTCACCTCCTCCTGCTCTGCGCACTTGCGCTGAACCGGCCGCGGCCTCCTTCTGCTTCCAACCCGCTGTCGCGAGCGCGCGTTGAACCACCGCCGCTCGATTTCTGTCGCCGGGTCGACCCCGCCCTATTTCCACTGTGTTGAGCCGCCTCCGTCGTTGCTTCGTCAAGCCAGACCATCCTCGAACCGCCGCGAAGGACAGACCTGCCTTGAGCTGCGGCCGTCACTCACCTCGGTGGCTTGCGGTAACCCGCCGCGGTTTTGACCCGGCGCCCATGCCTGCTAACTCGGCACGGTCAGGTCACCGCTGTCGTGTCTTTCGACTCGTTTTTTCTGCTTTCAAGTAGCCGGTTGTGCCCTGCGCGGTCGTGAATCCTTAAGCTGCTGACCCGGATGCAACTCTCCAAACCACCGCACTGCGTCACCCTATTTCCAACGCCGAGCTCTACTGGTCACCACGCCTCACGCTGTCGGTTCATTGCTGCCAGTCCCGTTTACTACTCCCGTGCCGGGTCATCTCTGCAATCCCCGGCTGCCTCTGCCTCCAGTTTGCCGATTCGCCATTGCAAGCACGTCTTGCATCGAGCCACCATGGCGGACACATGCCAAGCAGCCTGGGAGTCATCACAGCCGCTGTTCTGAGCCGGCCGCCTCATCACTGAATTTCTGTGGCTACGACTCCGTTTCTGCCTCGATGCTCAAGGCTCCGCCTCGAGCCTTCAAGCCGCCCCTCCGGTTGACTCTAAATCGCCGTTGAGGCCTTGTTTCCGCCTTACTCCACTGTTGCGGCCGCCCTGTCAAATCGATCCCGCTCGCCGGCCGCTCCAAGTCTACATTAACATGTTGAAGACTGCACCAAGCTTTATCGAGGGACGCGCACGCATAGCCCCGTCGCTCGACAGTCCGGTTTTCATCAACTGGATGGAGATTGCACCGACGTCTACGCCGGGTTGTCATATGGATATGCGTCTAGGGCGTAGTCAGTCGTTATTCAAAGGAAGGAAAAAAGATGAGCCAGAAAGGGCAGCACATGCCTCGCGTCCTGCGCCACTTAAGTAATATTTCACGCAGATCAGTCCAACAAAAGAAAAATTGAAAGCAGTCTCGGCTGGTGCAACTATTGCTTTTGCTGCCGTACCGAAGAGAAAACATGTGGATAACGAGCGACGCAGCCTCGTGAGGCCTCTGGTCCGCTTGATAAGGTGTCTCAGTTGGAATATAGGCAAGTAAATCACCCTTGTGAGAGGACCAAGACCATGGATCGAGTCCCAAGGGCAACCAGCGTCCGCGTTCATCCAGTGAAAATACCAGGATCATTATTCGTTATAAAGGTGTTACGAAGGGGTGTGCGCCAGTGTTATTTTTGCACTAGCGCTAGTCCGTGTCGTGCTACTGGACGAGTATGCGCGCAAGTCGCCACCACCGCTACATCAACACACGTGACTGACTCATCGTCCGCCCCCGCGGTCGATTCACCTGTCCGCACCGGTTTAAAACGCTGCAGCTGACTCACCCGAGATTGATCTCAGCTTCGCTGAAGTAATCATTTAGCTCCATGGCGGATAAATTCTGGCTTAAAATATCAGGTGAAGTATATCCAATATATTTTTTATGTTACATATTGCTTTCTTTAAGAGAGCAATTACTCTGGCTTGCAAAGTTATTTGATGCAAGACCTTAAAGCACCATATTGGTGCAAATTTAAAGGCCATCAAAAAATTTTCGGCTTAAAAAGAAGGATTCCGGTTTAAATCCGGTTCAAGGGAAAGTATCTCCTACAAAGCTTTCAAGCTCTCAGTATCCGGTTTAACAATTCCCGGTTCAAGAAGAATTTATCTCTTGCAAAAAGTTAAAGGTTGCCGAAGAGGACCTGTTGCCATGATGCGGGGTTCAAACATGGGGATCCTGCCTTATTGGCTTATCATATTATTGATCACATGGGGGCTTCCTGCTCATTGAGCATAGCTATGAATACCCTCTTGATCCGGCTATCAAGCCAATATTATCAATATTATCATAAGAGCACTTCTCTGGTTATTTCGGTAATCCAGCTATCAAGCCAATATTATCATAAGGGGCCAAAGAGAGTCTGCTGCACAGCACAGCTCAAACATGGGTATCCCTTGAGCACAGCTCACAATATCACTTGGGGGCTATGTTCGAACCATAGTCACACCTCTTGATAGGCTAAAAGCCACCAGGGAAGTCACTTGGGGGCTTTGGTCGTATCCGAACCATAGCTTATACCCTCTTGATTAGCATAAGGGCACCAGGGAAATCACTTGGGGCTTGGTCGTATCCGAACCATAGCTACACCTCTTGATAGGCATAAGGCCACCAGGAAAATCACTTGGGGGCTATGGGTTCGAACCATAGTTACACCTCTTGATAGGCATAAGGGCACCAGGGAAATCACTTGGGGGCTTGGTCGTATTCGAACCATAGCTACACCTCTTGATTGGCGCAATGCCACACTTATGACTACATGGGGGCTCTGGTCGTATCCGAACCATAGCTTAAACCCTCTTGATCATACATATACATCATCATATATTGCATCATACGTTGCATCATCATTACGTCATCATAGCATATATCATATGTGCATGGATATATCGGTTTATATGGCAGGAATTGGTTTTCAAACCAGGTTATTATTCAAAATCTTTAATAGCCAACACGGCTGGATTTTATTATGGTTATCAATAACCAGTATTATGATTAAGGTATTCAAAGTCGCTTTAGCGCAATGACTATCATATCATCAATGGATATGATTTATTCTACAATTGAAGGAATAGTCCCGAGTCGTTGTAGGCTTACGACCCCGCACTTGGGGGCTACATTATTCAAGTTGGTATTACATCAAATACACAAGTCTCATGTCTCTGCAAGCATGCACCATGACACTTGGGGGATAATGCAAAGTCATTGTTTGCTCACCTTATTGAAGACCCGACTCATCAGATCGTAATGAGCCGGCCCTTGGGGGCTACCAATTGCTCATGTCAACAATTCAAGGTACAAAGCTTTTAATCCATTATATTGAAGGGTCCACTGCTCAGTTGGTAAAGCACAAGGCTCTTAACCTTGTGGACGTGGATTCAAGCCCCATGATGGGGGTTACATCATATGATGTTATTTTCATTGAAGAATATATCAAGTCCTAGATCAATATTATCTTATTGAGCCGGCCCTTGGGGGCTACACATTGCTGCTTAAGTTTACATGATCATATTTACAAAGTCCCTGCTCATTATTGCATAATAATCTGGCCCTTGGGGGCTACACTGGTTGAAGTTTTTATGAGCATAAGGCAATTTCAAGTCCCAGATTGCTGCAAGCAT
The DNA here is from genome assembly GCF_002162155.2 of Triticum dicoccoides. Taxonomy (NCBI): domain Eukaryota; kingdom Viridiplantae; phylum Streptophyta; class Magnoliopsida; order Poales; family Poaceae; genus Triticum; species Triticum dicoccoides. The sequence goes on from NC_041380.1 coordinate 439,218,196, forward strand.
GACAACCCGGCCCTTGGGGGCTACATATGTGGAATACTCAGTTCTGACTGGTGATTGAGATGAACAACCTGGATTTCTTCAAGCTTGTAACATTCATATTTGAAGCAAGGTCTTAAGTTGTTGCTATGCTACCTTATTAAGACTTGGGGGCTACAAGTGATGGGCATCTAAGAGGTATATTTTCAAGCTGGATGTTAACTACAATTATGACCCGATGCCATCAATATTTGTAAACCGGCAATGATAAACCAGCAAGTTTAGATCTTAAACCGGCAAAGTTCTACATTCTTAAACCGGCAAGTTCTACACCGGTTGAAGATCAGATGAGTATTTCAAAGACCAATATTTTTTAAGCATTAGGAGCTGAGTCAAAGGAGTTATTCTTCACAATATTTATCCGTGACAAGCCAATGTCAGTAAATTGATTGTGAAGCTGGCCTATTGACCCGGATCTTCAAGAATAAAGAAATGACAAGGACTTAAGGATGATCAGGATCAGTTTAACATGGATAAATCCAAATTAAACTGGGGGCTAATGTCGGGGAGATACCCCGCGGTATGATCTGGCCGGAGTTATAACCCGGCTGGGACTTAGTAAACTGACAGGTGTTAAAGTAGGTGCTAAACCGGCAGGTGTTAAAGCAGGTGCTAAACCGGTAGGTGGTAAACCGGTTGGTGTTAAGTTAGATGGTAAACCGGCAGGTTGTTAAACCGGCTGGCAGTTAAGACAGGAGTTAAGTCAGAGGATAACTCAGCAGACATTCTTAAACCGGTAGACCATCTTAAACCGGCACCAGTTAACTCCCGGCAGGTAGTGGTAACTGGGTTGCTAGGAGTTATGAAGCCCGAGACGTTATGAAGCCCAAGATGTTAAGAAGCCCAAGAAGAGAAGTCATAATAGTTAAGTCTTAAGTCCGAGTTGGACTCTACATGTAACCCGCCCCTTCAACATATATAAGGAGGGGCAGGGCTCCCCAAAGAGGGACAAGTAAGAAGAAACAATCTGAAAGGGTTAGGGTTAACTGGGAGAGCCGGTTTACGGCAACTTCCTCATGAGCATAATGAGACCTAGCCACAAACAGCATGTAGGGTTGTTACCGGATGATGTTTCCCGGGGCCCGAAGCTATCTAAATCTTCGTCTTGCGTGTTGCGTCTCTCGATTCCGATCAACTCTTTCAAGCTACCGCGTAGATGCGTTGGCCTCACGACTAAGTCCTCACACTAGGACATCTGCCGTGACAAATCCACGACATACGTGATTCCTATATACATGATCATGCCTAGATATTCTCATAACTATGCTCAATTCTGTCAATTGCTCAACAGTAATTTGTTCACCCACCGTAGAATACTTATGCTCTTGAGAGAAGCCACTAGTGAAATCTATGGCCCCCGGGTCTATCTCCAACATATTAATCTTCCAATACTTTGTTATTTACTTTGCTTTTATTTTACTTTGCATTTTTTCATAAAAATACCAAAAAATATTATTCTTATCATATCTATCAGATCTCACTCTCGTAAGTGGCCATGTAGGGATTGACAACCCCTTATCGCATTGGTCGCGAGGATTTATTTGTTTTGTGCAGGTACGAGGGACTCGCGCGTAGCCTCCTACTGGATTGATACCTTGGTTCTCAAAAACTGAGGGAAATACTTACGCTACTCTGCTGCATCATCCCTTCCTCTTTGAGGAAAAACCAACGCAGTGCTCAAGAGGTAACAAGAAGGATTTTTGGCGCCGTTGCCGGGGAGTCTATGCAAAAGTCAATATACCAAGTACCCATCACAATCCCTATCTTCCGCATTACATTATTTGCCATTTGCCTCTCGTTTTCCTCTCCCTCACTTCACCCTTGCCATTTTATTCTCCCTCTCTCTCTCTCTCTATCCTCCCTCTCTTTCTCTATTTTCCTTTTTTTTGCCCGCTTGCTTTTTGTTTGCTTGTGTGTTAGTTTGCTTGCTTGTCACGATGGCTCAAGATAACACTAAATTGTGTGACTTTACCAATACCAACAACAATGATTTTATTAGCACTCCGATTGCTCCTCTTACCGATGTTGAATCTTTTGAAATTAATGTTGCCTTGCTGAATCTTGTCATGAAAGATCCGTTTTCCGGCCTTCCTAGTGAAGATGCCGCAACCCATCTAAATAGCTTCATTGATTTGTGTGATATGCAAAAGAAGAAAGATGTGGATAATGATATTGTTAAATTGAAGCTATTTCCTTTTTCGCTTAGAGATCATGCTAAAGCTTGGTTTTCCTCTTTGCCGAAAAATAGTATTGATTCATGGAATAAGTGCAAAGATGCTTTTATCTCTAAGTATTTTCCTCCCACTAAGATCATCTCCCTTAGAAACGATATTATGAATTTTAAGCAACTTGATCATGAACATGTTGCACAAGCTTGGGAGAGGATGAAATTAATGATACGTAATTGCCCTACTCATGGTTTGAATTTGTGGATGATTATACAAAATTTTTATGCCGGATTCAATTTTTCTTCTAGAAATCTTTTAGATTCGGTCGCGGGAGGCACTTTTATGGAAATCACTTTAGGAGAAGCTACTAAACTCTTAGATAATATTATGGTCAATTATTCTCGATGGCATACTGAAAGATCTACTAATAAAAAGGTGCATGCAATAGAAGAAATTAATGTTTTGAGTGGAAAGATGGATGAACTTATGAAATTATTTGCTAATAAAAGTGTTTCTTCTGATCCTAATGATATGCCCTTGTATACTTTGATTAATAATAATAATGAATCTATGGATGTGAATTTTGTTGGTAGGAAAAATTTTGGTAACAACGCGTATAGAGGAAATTTCAATCCTAGGCCTTATCCTAGTAATCCCTCTAATAATTATGGTAATTCCTACAATAATTCTTATGGAAATTATAATAAGATGCCCTCTGATTTTGAATCTAATATTAAAGAATTTATTACTTTGCAAAAGAATTTTAATGCTTTGATTGAAGAAAAATTGCTTAAGATTGATGAGTTGGCTAGGAACGTTGATAGAATTGCTCTTGATGTTGATTCTTTGAAACTTAGATCTATTCCACCTAAGCATGATATCAATGAGTCTCTCAAAGCCATGAGAAATTCCATTAGTGAGTGCAAAGTAAGAACCGCTAGGATGTGTGCTAAAAAAGATGCCTTTATAAGAGCGTGTTCCTCTAGTTCCTATGAAAATAAAGATGAAGATCTAAAAGTTATTGATGTGTCCCCTATTAAATATTTTTTTGCAATATGAATCTTAGTAATGATGGGACTGAATATGATCCATCTTTACCTAGAAGATGTTCCAAGAATTCGGAGTTTTTAGATCTTGATGCTAAAATTGATGAAAGTGGGATCGAAGAAATTAAAACCCTAGATGTTGCTAAACCCACTATCTTGGATTTCAAGGAATTTAATTATGAAAATTTCTCTTTGATTGATTGTATTTCCTTGTTGCAATCCGTGCTAAATTCTCCTCATGCTTATAGTCAAAATAAAGCGTTCACTAAACATATCGTTGATGCCTTGATGCAATCTTATGAAGAAAAACTTGAATTGGAAGTTTCTATCCCTAGAAAACTTTATGATGAGTGGGAACCAACTATTAAAATTAATATTAAAAATCATGAATTCTATGCTTTATGTGATTTGGGTGCTAGTGTCTCCACGATTCCAAAGACTTTGTGTGATTTGTTAGGTTTCTTTGATTTTGATGATTGCTCTCTAAACTTGCACCTTGCGGATTCCACTATTAAGAAACCTGTGGGAAGAATTAATGATGTTCTTATTGTTGCAAATAGGAATTATGTGCCCGTAGATTTTATTGTTCTTGACATAGATTGCAATCCTTCATGTCCTATTATTCTTGGTAGACCTTTCCTTAGAACGATTGGTGCAATTATTGATATGAAGGAAGGAAATATTAGATTCCAATTTACGTTAAGGAAAGGTATGGAACACTTTCCTAGAAAGAAAATTAAATTACCTTATGAATCTATTATGAGATCCACTTATTGATTGCCTACCAAAGATGGCAATACCTAGATCTATCTTTGCTTTTTATGCCTAGCTAGGGGCGTTAAACGATAGCGCTTGTTGGCAGGCAACCCAATTTTATTTTTATTCCTTGCTTTTTGCTCCTGTTTAGTAATAAATAATTTATCTAGCCTCTGTTTAGGTTGTGTTTTTTGTGTTTAATTAGTGTTTGTGCCAAGTAGAACCGTTGGGAAGACTTGGGGAAAGTCTTGATATCTTGCTGTAAAAAACAGAAACTTTAGCGCTCACGAGAACTGCTGCCATTTTTATTTGGAAAGTGATATTTAGTTAATTATTTTTGAAGATGATTAATAGATAAATTCCTCACGTCCAGAAATTTGTTTTAGGATTTTTGGGGCTCCAGATCTTGCACTAGATACAGATTACTACAGACTGTTCTGTTTTGACAGATTCTGTTTTTCGTGTGTTGTTTGCTTATTTTCATGAATCTATGGCTAGTAAAATAGTTTATAAACCATAGAGAAGTTGGAATACTGTAGGTTTAACACAAATATAAATAAAGAATGAGTTCATTACAGTACCTTGAAGTGGTCTTTTGTTTTCTTTTGCTAACGGAGCTCACGAGATTTTCTACTTTAGTTTTGTGTTGTGAAGTTTTCAAGTTTTGGGTAAAGATTTGATGGATTATGGAACAAGGAGTGGAAAGAGCCTAAGCTTGGGGATTCCCATGGTACCCCCAATATAATCTAAGGTCACCTAAAAGCCAAAGCTTGGGGATGCCCCGGAAGGCATCCCCTCTTTTCATCTAATTCTATCGGTAACTTTACTTGGAGCTATATTTTTATTCACCACATGATATGTGTTTTGCTTGGAGCGTCTTGTATTATTTGAGTCTTTATTTGTTAGTTTACCACAATCATCCTTGCTGTACACACCTTTTGAGAGAGCCATACATGATTTGGAATTTGTTAGAATACTCTATGTGCTTCGCTTATATCTTTTGAGTTATATAGTTTTGCTCTAGTACTTCACTTATATCTTTTAGAGCACGGTGGTGGATTTGTTTTATAGAAAATATTGATCTCTCATGCTTCACTTAGATTATGTTGAGAGTCTTAAATAGCATGGTAATTTGCTTAAATAGTCCTCATATGCTAGGTATTCAAGATTAGTAAAAACAATTCCTAGGAATATTTTGAATACTAAGAGATGTTTGATGCTTGATGATTGTTTTGAGATATGGAGGTAATAATATCAAAGTCGTGCTAGTTGAGTAGTTGTGAATTTTAGAAGTGCTTGTGTTAAAGTTTGCAAGTCCCGTAGCATGCACGTATGGTAAACGTTATGTAACAAATTTGAAACATGAGGTGTTTTTTGATTGTCTTCCTTATGAGTGGCGGTCGGGGACAAGCGATGGTATTTTCCTACCAATCTATCCCCTAGGAGCATGCGCGTAGTGCCGAGGTTTTTGATGACTTGTAGATTTTTGCAATAAGTATGTGAGTTCTTTATGACTAATGTTGAGTCCATGGATTATACGCACTCTCACCCTTCCATCATTGCTAGCCTCTTCGGTACCATGCATTGCCCTTTCTCACATTGAGAGTTGGTGCAAACTTCGCCGGTGCATCCAAACCCCGTGATATGATACGCTCTTTCACACATAAACCTCCTTATATGTTCCTCAAAACAGCCACCATACCTACCTATTATGGCATTTCCATAGCCATTCCGAGATATATTGCCATGCAACTTTCCACCATTCTGTTTATCATGACACATTCATCATTGTCATATTGCTTAGCATGATCATGTAGTTGACATAGTATTTGTGTCAAAGCCACCATTCATAATTCCTTCATACATGTCACTCTTGATTCATTGCATATCCTGGTACACCGCCGGAGGCATTCATATAGAGTCATCTTTTGTTCTAGCATCAAGTTGTAATCATTGAGTTGTAAATAAATAGAAGTGTGATGATCATCATTTTATAGAGCATTGTCCCAAGTGAGGAAATAAATTAAAAAAATGAGAAAAAAAGAGAGAAGGGACAATGTTACTATCCTTTGCCACACTTGTGCTTCAAAGTAGCACCATGATCTTCATGATAGAGAGTCTTTTGTTTTGTCACTTTCATACACTAGTGGGAAATTTTCATTATAGAACTTGGCTTGTATATTCCAACAATGGGCCTCCTCAAGTGCCCTAGGTCTTTGTGAGCAAGCAAGTTGGATGCAGACCCACTTAGTTTCTTTTGTTGAGCTTTCATACATTTATAACTCTAGTGCATCTGTTGCATGGCAATCCCTACTCCTTGCATTAACATCAATCGATGGGCATCTCCATAGCCCGTTGATTAGCCTCGTTGATGTGAGACTATCTCCTTTTTTGTCTTCTCCACATAACCCCCATCATCATATTCTATTCCACCCATAGTGCTATGTCCATGGCTCGCGCTCATATATTGCGTGAAAGTTTATAGGTTTGAGATTTCTAAGGTATGAAACAATTGCTTGGCTTGTCATCGGGGTTGTGCATGATGAGAGCATTCTTGTGTGACGAAAATGGAGCATGACTAAACTATATGATTTTGTAGGGATGAACTTTCTTTGGCCATGTTATTTTGAGAAGACATAATTGCTTAGTTAGTATGCTCGAAGTATTATTATTTTTATGTCAATATGAACTATTGTCTTGAATCTTTAGGATCTGAATATTCATACCACAATTAAGAAGAATTACATTAAAATTATGCCAAGTAGCACTCCACATCAAAAATTCTGTTTTTATCATTTACCTACTCGAGGACGAGCAGGAATTAAGCTTGGGGATCCTTGATACGTCTCCAACATATCTTTAATTTTTTATTGCTCCATGCTATATTATCTACTGTTTTGGACATTATTGGGCTTTATTATCCACTTTTATATTATTTTTGGGACTAACCTACTAACCGGAGGCCCAGCCCAGAATTGCTGTTTTTTTTCCTATTTTAGGGTTTCGAAGAAAAAGGAATATCAAACGGAGTACAAACGGAATGAAACCTTCGGGAACGTGATTTTCTCACCGAACATGATCCAGGAGACTTGGACCCTACGTCAAGACACAAAAGAGGACGCCACGAGGTAGGGGGCGCGCCTACCCCCCCCCCTCCCCCAGGCGCCCTCCACCCTTGTGGGCCCCCTGTTACTCCATCGACATACTCCTTCCTCCTATATATACCTATGTACCCCCAAACGATCAAATACGGAGCCAAAACCCTAATTCCACCACCGTAACTTTCTATATCCATGGGATCTCGTCTTGGGGCCTGTTCTGGAGCTCCGCCGGAGGGGGAATTGATCACGGAGGGCTTCTACATCATCGCCATACCACTCCGATGAAGTGTGAGTAGTTTACCTCGGACCTACGGGTCCATAGTTATTAGCTAGATGGCTTCTTCTCTCTTTTTGGATCTCAATACAATGTTCTCCCCCGCTCTTGTGGAGATCTATTCAATGTAATCTTCTTTTTGCGGTGTGTTTGTTGAGACCGATGAATTGTGGGTTTATGATCAAGTCTATCTATGAACAATATTTAAATCTTCTCTGAATTCTTTTATGTATGATTGGTTATCTTTGCAAGTCTCTTCGAATTATCAGTTTGGTTTGGCCTACTAGATTGATCTTTCTTGCAATGGGAGAAGTGCTTAGCTTTGGGTTCAATCTTGCGGTGTCCTTTCCCAGTGATAGTAGGGCAGCAAGGCACGTGTTGTATTGTTGCCATCGAGGATAACAAGATGGGGTTTTCATCATATTGCATGAGTTTATCCCTCTACATCATGTCATCTTGCTTAAGGCGTTACTCTGTTTTCATTAACTTAATACTCTAGATGCATGCTGGATAGTGGTCGATGAGTGGAGTAATAGTAGTAGATGTAGGAAGGAGTCGGTCTACTTGTCTCGGACGTGATGCCTATATACATGATCATGCCTAGATATTCTCATAGCGATGCTCAATTATGTCAATTGCTCAACAGTAATTTGTTCACCCACCGTAGAATACTTATGCTCTTGAGAGAAGCCACTAGTGAAACCTATGGCCCCGCGGTCTATCTTCATCATATTAATCTTCCAATACTTTTTTATTTACTTTGCTTTTATTTTACTTTGCATCTTTATCATAAAAATACCAAAAATGTTATCTTATCATATCTATCAGATCTCACTCTCGTAAGTGGCCATGTAGGGATTGACAACCCCTTATCGCGTTGGTTGCGAGGATTTATTTGTTTTGTGCAGGTACGAGGGACTCGCGCGTAGCCTCCTACTAGATTGATACCTTGGTTCTCAAAAACTGAGGGAAATACTTACGCTACTCTGCTGCATCATCCCTTCCTCTTTGGGGAAAAACCAACGCGGTGCTCAAGAGGTAGCAGAAACCTTAGCGCCAATGGACGACTGTGGTTTAGTTGGGTCCACACCGTCGGAGCAGCCGATGCCTGACACGGACTTGTCTGCAACCTTCTCTGGAGGAACACTAGCATCGTCATTCTGCAGCAAGGACAGAAAGTCATTACAATGGGACACATAGTGATAAAACGCACAAACAAGTAAAATAAAAAATGAGACAAATGGACAAAAAATGGTACTTTATTTTCACTACCATGAACGTCATCAACTAATACATCACTCGCAGGAGCAGGTTCATGCACAGGGGCGGGCTCATGCACAGGAACAGGTTCATGCATAGGTAAAACATCCTCCTCGACCCTAGCACCATCATCTAGCCTACAAAAAAATCATGTAGAACACAAATACCTAATCAGCAGAAGTTCACATTACATAATCAAAGAAGGTTAGCTATGACAACTCACACATAATGGAAGTCCAAATATAGTAAACATAGCAGGTCAGATATCAAACTACTCTAATACAAAAAGGGAATAAAAAGGTCCAGTTATGGAAATCACATAAGTTTAGGTGTTGTAGCCCATGAAGTTCAGGTACTATAAACAGAGAAGGTTAACTAGGAAACACTAGTACTAAAAAGAAAAAGTTTAGGACACGTGAAATCAATAAGGGTCACCTGTGACTGAAAACAGTAATAACTAAAAAGATAACAATGAACATTAGTGCAAAGAAATATCAAAAGCCAACATAAACAAACATCTTCGGTATGCTCCACGTGGCCTCCTTCACGACCCAAACGAACAGAATCCTGCCTCTGAATCTGTCTCCCAACAACACTTGCCTCATCGTTAAAAGGCTTGCAACGAGCATCCTACATTTCCTTGAACAGTCCAAAGCTAGCCCGGAGGTGGGAAGTGCTCTGACGAAGCTCTTCAAGAAATCTAGCTTCAATTGACAAAACCTCCTTCAAAGACTCAGCATCAAAACCGTGTCCAGGAGGAAGAATCCCATCAACACGACTAAGATGCTCAACAGTTGAAGGAACACGGGCCAACTCCCCACAGACAGCTTCAAGAAGACTGCCAACCCTAACCAGGGAAACATTGGCAGCTTCAAGCAAACTCTTGAAAGTCATACACATAGTAATGGCGCACTTTGTGAAGGTGCGCCATTACTAAATGCACCCCTCCCCCGATGGACCGCCTTTTCAGTTTAAAAAAATAAAAGAAAATGATGGAAATGTAAAAAAATAAAGAAAATAACTTTCCCATGTGATACGTGGTCTAGTTGTTGGAAAATTTTACAAATATGAATTTCGACTTTATTTGCAAAATCTCTTTGGAATTTAGTAAAATGGGCATAACTTTTGCATACGAACTCGGATTAAAAAGTTTTTTATATGAAAAATCATCTACTCAAAAAGTTACATCCGAATTCAATAGGATAAAACCTAACAAAATAAAAGATATGGGGCTTTTAAGATCTAGAGGGGGGAAATGGAAAAAATCAAACTTAGTAATGGCGCACCATTTGCTAGGTGCGCCACTAATAACAGGAAAAAAATTGTTTCGAATTTTTTTTGGAAAAAATGTTCAAAATATGATACGTAATATGACCGGGAAGTTTGAAATATTTTTTCAAAATTTCATCACACTCATGAACATGAACAAAGTTCTAGACATCAACAAGGTTTAATAGGATTGATATGATAGATATATCAATAAGTACCTGTTAAGTGAGCTGGTGCTGGGGTTGGATAGAACTGAGAAGTTAAGCGTGCTTGGGCTGGAGTAGTGTGAGGATGGGCGACCTTCTGGGAAGTTTGACCATGGAGTGCGATTTGACTTGAGATTAAGCATATTGACCCAAGATTAAGCCATAGTGACCCGAGATTAAGAAAAAACAAAAAAAATTGAAAAAAAAATTGAAAAAATTGTTAGTAATGGTGCACTTCTATGTGGTGCGCCATTACTAAGTCAGATAGTAATGGCGCACTTCTAGGCATAGTAATGACGCACTATAGGTGCGCCATTACTATCTGTAATAGTAATGGCGCACCAAATGTGCGCCATTACTAGTGGAGTGTTAATAGTGGCGCACCTACAGTGCGCCATTAATAGCAAAAACTGGTGCGCCACTAACAGCCTTTTCTCTAGTAGTGATAGCATCACTTGTAATACGCAGAACCTTGTCCGCCTCACCCATGTCAAGAATCATGGTTGCAGGGTCAATCCTTGTGTAGATGTTGCCCATCAAAGGACAAAAATGTTGGAATCAACCTTCAATTCAAACACACAACCAAAACCAGCCTTGATAACCCTCGTCTTGTGCCAAAGTTGTAGCATTTTCGCACACGTCTTTACCTCTTTCAGTGAGCAGCGAACCGTATTGTTAAAACATTTCGCCTCATCTCCTCCTTCGCCACCTTCTTCGGGGCTTTGCCTCCTCTCTTCCTCCTCTCACGCCACTGCACAAGCTGATACTGAAAAAAAATACAATGACAAGGAAAAAAGGTAGAACAATGAGATACACAAGCTACACCAAAATTCCACTAATGCCTACATACACAGTACATTTCAGAAATCCAACTATGTCTACATAGGCAGTACAACCATGTATGACCAGAAGTTAACATGCTTTAAAAATGTTAGAAATTTACATAGCAGAAGTTCAACCGTGTACACCAAGGCAGTAATAAAACATGTATACCAACAAGTTAAGCTAATCTCTTCATGTATATATCCACAAGTCCAACTGTGTACACAAAGGCAGTAATACCATATAAGCAAAGCAATTCAGATAATTTATTCGTATATATGAAGCAGAAGGTCAGCTATGTACGCCAAGGCAATGCTAAAACACAAAAACTACAACAAATCTACAAATGCTCTAAAAGCAGTAAACATGAGACATTCATACTGAAGGAAATATGCCCTAGAGGCAATAATAAAGTTGTTATTTATATTTCCATATATCATGATAAATGTTTATTATTCATGCTAGAATTGTATTAACCGGAAACTTAGTACATGTGTGAAAACATAGACAAATAGAGTGTCACTAGTTTGCCTCTACTTGACTAGCTCGTTGAATCAATGATGGTTATGTTTCCTAACCATAGACATGAGTTGTCATTTGATTAATCGGATCACATCATTAGAGAATGATGTGATTGACTTGACCCATCCGTTAGCTTAGCATGACGATCGTTTAGTTTGTTGCTATTGCTTTGTCCATAACTATACATGTTCTTATGACTATAAGATCATGCAACTCCCGAATACCGGAGGAACATTTTGTGTGCTACCAAACATCACAACGTAACTGGGTGATTATAAAGGTGCTCTACAGGTGTCTCCGATGGTGTTTGTTGAGTTGGCATGGATCAAGATTAGGATTTGTCACTCCGATTATCGGAGAGGTATCTCTGGGCCCTTTCGGTAATGTACATCACTATAAGCCTTGCGAGCAATGTAGCTAATGAGTTGGTTATAGGATGTATCATTACGGAACGAGTAAAGAGACTTGCCGGTAACGAGATTGAACTAGGTATTGAGATACCGACGATCGAATCTCGGACAAGTAACATACCGATGACAAAGGAAACAACGTATATCGTTATGCGGTTTGACCGATAAAGATCTTCGTATAATACGTAGGAACCAATATGAGGATCCAGGTTCCACTATTGGTTATTGATCGGAGACATGTCTCGGTCATGTCTACATAGTTCTCGAACCCGTAGGGTCCGCACGCTTAACGTTCGGTGACGATTAGTATTACGAGTTTATGTGTTTCGATGTACCGAAGGTAGTTTGGAGTCCCGGATTTGATCACAGACATGACGAGGAGTCTCAAGATGGTTGAGGCATAAAGATCGATATATTGGAAGCCTATGTTTGGACATCGGAATGGTTCCGGGTGAAATCGGGAGTATACCGGAGCACCGGGAGGTTACCGAAACCCCCCGGGAGGTATATGGGCCTTATTGGGCCTTAGTGGAAGAGAGGGAAAAGAAGCAAAGGAGGGGGCGCCCCCCCACCCAAGCCCAATCTGAATTGGGAGGGGGGCCAGCCCCCCTTTCCTTTCTTCTTCCTCCTCCTTCCTTCTCTCCTAGAACCAACAAAGGGAAGGGGGAATCCTACTCCCGATGGGAGTAGGACTCCCTTGGGGCGCGCCTAGAGAGGCTGGCCCCCTCCCCCTCCTCCACTCCTTTATATACGGGGGAGGGGGCACCCCATAGACACACAAGTTGATCATTGATCTTTAGTCGTGTGCGGTGCCCCCTCCACCATAATCCACCTCAGTAATATCGTAGCGGTGCTTAGGCGAAGCCCTGTTCCGGTAGCAACATCATCACCATCATCACGCCGTTGTGCTGATGAAGCTCCCCCTCGAAGCTCTACTGGATTGTGAGTTCGCGGGATGTCACCGAGCCGAACATGTCCAGATCACGGAGGTGTCGTATCTTTGGTACTAGATCGGTCGATTGTGAAGACGTACGACTACATCAACCATGTTGTCATAACGCTTCCGCTTATGGTCTACGAGGGTACGTAGACGATACTCTCCCTTCTCATTGATATGCATCACCATAATCTTGCGTGTGCGTAGGAAATTTTTTGAAATTACTGTGTTCCCCAACAGTGGCATCCGAGCTAGGATTATGCGTAGATGTTATATGCACGAGTAGAACATAAAGGAGTTGTGGGCGTGGGTATATACATATTGCTTGCCGTCACTAGTTGATTCTTGATTCAGCGGGATTGTTGGATGAAGCGGCTCAGACCGACATTACGCGTACGCTTACGCAAGACTGGTTCTACCGACGTGCTTCGCACACAGGTGGCTAGTGGGTGTCTGTTTCTCTAGCTTTAGTTGAATCGATTCAATGAACAGGGTTCTTTCTGAAGATCAAAAAGCAATCACTATACCACATTGTGGTTTTTTGATGCGTAGGTAAGAACGGTTCTTGCTCAGCCCATAGCAGCCACGTAAAACTTGCAACAACAAAGTAGAGGACGTCTAACTTGTTTTTGCAGGGCATGTTGTGATGTGATATGGTCAAGACATGATACTAAATTTTATTATATGAGATGATCATGTTTTGTAACACAGTTATCGGCAACTGGCAGGAGCCATATGGTTGTCGCTTTATTGTATGAAATGCAATCTGTCGGTGGGAACGACACCTATGGGATCACGAGAATCCCTACTACGGTTAGCGGGGTGCGGGGTCATGAGAAGAGCGGATCTAACAGGTAGCACACGGTTCGTTTATCCAGGTTCGAGCCGAGACGATGCGTAAAACCCTACTCCTGCTTCGGTAGATTGTATATCTGTGTTCTTGAGCTAGCTATGGGGCGTGAGGAGCTCCAAAAAGCTGAATCCTTCTCCTGGTCACCTCGGGCCTCCATTTATAGAAAAAGGGGTGGCCACAGTGGCACACAGGAGGTGGAAAGGGTACAGTGGTGCGAGGTTATCCCCCGCATTACATGATAAGGCGCATTTAATGTGTCTTGCTTAGGTGTCCTTGCTTTATCGGGGACGGGGGAGAGATACGTCTCGTCTGTCGCCGCTCCTTCTTGTGTCGACACGCGCCCTGGCCAGCGATGCCTGAGATGCCACGTAGGTAGGCAGGCAGCTGAGGCGGCGCAGTGGTGGGTCTTCACGAAGATCTGCATGCCGCCACGCAGGTGCCTGCCCAGCTGGTTGGGTCGGCAGCTGCATGCATGCAGTGGTGGAGGTTTAGTCGGCATGGGCCTGATGGTGGCCCTGCAGGTGTCCTCGGTAAGGGCCTTGCCGGGGCCCCGGCAAGGGTCTTGCTGAGGCGCCTGCTGTCATCCCCGGCAAGGCGCTTGCCGGGGGCCTTGTGGTCTTCCTCGGCTGGGATCCCGCCAAGGGTTGTCATCTCCTTAGTGTGTATCTGATCTTGAATGTCTTCACAAAGATCTACATGTCACCACGGGGATGTCTCCCGAATCCTTGCCCTTTGGGGGCAGTGGACTCAAGGGTGATTTGCTCTGTAGGCGCGGGACGAGTCGCCGCGGCAAGGGTCTTGTCGGGGCTGCTAGAACTGTCTCTCGGCAAGGATCTTGCTGGGGGAGTCCGCTTCGTCCCCTTTGCTCTTCGTGGCCTTGGCCTTGGCGTCGTAGTTCTCTTGAGCTTCGGTCTTACCCTGGCTCACCTCCCTTGCCTTGCTTGGTGTGGTGGTGCCCGTGGCTCAGACTGCCCGTGCACAGTTATAGGGGTACAAAAAGTGTACCCCTCTTTTTGTACACCGACAAGAGCCCCCAGGCCTGGGCCACACATAAGCACAACGCGTTGTTGGGCTAGGCCCAAAAACGGTGCGCGGGCAGGCGGGGCGGTTTTTACCATGGTAAGATTCTTCGCGCGCTGCGCTTCCCACGACTCCTGCGCGTGGCGCGGTGTGGGGAGGTGCGTGTGACGTGGGCAGCATGCGTGGGGTTGGTTCCCGCGGGCATGCGTCACACCACAGTTAATGTGAAAGCAGGCGGCCCGTGTTTTTCCCCATAAGAAAGGAATAACCGCGGGCGCGCTGCTCACTTTCTCCTCTTTCCTCGTGCCTTTTCCAATCTCAGAGCCGCCGTTTCCTCTCTTCCTTCCTTCCTAAGCTTCCGTCGTCGCCCGCCGTTGTTGCTTCGCCATCCCCCTTCCTCAGCCCTCTAAACTTCTTGGTCGCCATGGCGCCCAAATCCGTCAAGGGCAAGGGGTGGCTAAGGGCGCTGGGACTGTGGAGCCGCCGGAGAGCGCGCTGTCGGGGGACCGGACGAAGTCCACCTTTTTCTTCCCCTCGACGATTGATGTGCAGGAGCTCCGGGCCTCCTTCAGGCCCCTATGGGGAGCGAAGATGGGGGGAGAGAGTTCGGGACACCCGGCGACGCGCGTCATTCCTGCTGCTTGCGCCGATCCTGCTCCAAATCGGTATCCCTTTTTCATCAATTATCTTTCTTGCGGGTTATGCCCCCCTTTCTCCGATTTCTTCTGCGACATTATGCACACCTTTGGCTTTAGCCTCTTGGATTTTACTCCGAACGCGGTGGCGTGCATGGCCTTCTTCGCTTATCTTTGCGAAGGCTTTGCCGGGGTGCAGCCCAACACGACGCTCTTCCGCCATTATTTCTTCCCTCGGATCCAGCCGGGGGGTGCCGTCTTTGGTTGTGTCACCTGGATCCCAAGATCCAAGGGGGCTTACCCGGACACTGGAGCTCCGCTCGTCGAAGACGCGGCCGATGAGTCGTCGGAGGAGGAGGACGTGGCGACGGGCTCGACGCCAACCAGGGGAAGAGGGCGAATCCTGCGGCGGGCTGGCTCCAGTGAGCCGGTCCGGCCCAGCAGGGCTACGCGGTCTCAATTGACCCTGGAGGGGTGTGGGCGTCACACGAGGGCCACGGCAGCCAAGAGGCTGACGAAGGCCGCTGAGAAGAAGAAGACAACAGCCCCTTCCTCATTTGGGCGCGCACAAACCCCGCCGTCTTCGCCTCCTTCGGCAGATGTCGACTCGGATGTTGACGCGGAGGTCACTTTTGATCTTGGGCCTCTCAGCCCGAAGAGGAAAAGGAAAGTGGTGGAAGAGGAGGAGGTGGATGACGAGTAAGTACTTTGTTCCTTACTGCCATTTCCATTCCTCTGAATTAATTCGCTCCTCTTGATCCGTTTTTTCTTTTGCAGGGATGCAGAGACGTTGGCCCAAAGGGTGAAGAGGGCGAAGGCCTCGGCGAGCAGTCAGCCCCTAGCTGGGGCTTCAAAGACGCCACTGGTGGTGTTGAGCAGCCCGGACAGCAGCCCCCGGCACAGCCCCCAGCGTAAGTTCGTCACCCTCATGTTATTCGACACGTGGTAGGCATTCGATGCTATGGTGTTGACCTTGTCGGGTTTGCAGGAAGGGAGTGGCAGCAGGAGGAGCCGCAGAGGGCTACCCCCAACACACCATCCCCATCCACTACGCCGCCGCGAGGGGCGTCCCCGGCAAGGGCATCAAGCACGGAGCCCACACCCATGGAGTAAGAGGGAAACTTGGGCGCTGGTGACTCTGCCACGGCGCCGGATGCTGGCGGGGAGGGGGCTTCTGCTTCACAGCCTGGCACTGGCGAGTCGCACGTCCTCCGTCTTTGTTTTTCCCTTATTCTTTTTCTCGGCTTCAATGCTCCCATTACTACCCAGGCCCTCCTTCAATAGATATGGAGGACGTGGATACTGTTGTTGGGAATATTGCTGAGGAGGCCGTGGCGGAGGCCGCCAAGTATGTTGCCGAGGACACCGCTGCGGGGGCCGCCGAGGGGACCGGCGAGGCTTCTGCCGAGGGTGCCAGCGGTGGGCCTGCCGCGGAAGCCGGCAAGGCCACCGCCGAGTAAAAGGTGGTTGATGATCAGCCTCCCTCCTCCTCAACCTCGGGCCCCGGCAGATACCTGAAGGTGGGCGACGATCTTTTCATCCATCTCCCAGGGGCGTCAAGTTCCCGAGCGCCCGCCGAAGGGGAAGTCTTTGACGGCGAGGTGCTTGCCGCCACCGGGCTCGAGGTTGTCGCAGAGCCGGGCGTTGGCGATGATGGTTCTCCAGAAGAGCAACTTTTCCGCGCTATGGGGGCCAACTTCCGGAAACTCCAGGCGCTCTACCATATCCGTCTGGACAAGGTCAAGTCCAGGACGGCAACGATGGACCAGGCGGAGGTGGATTTCAAGGCGTACGTTGCTGAGACGCAGACCTGGTTCCACCAGACTCGCGAGGAGCAGAGGGCCTTTCAGGAGGAATTGGCCAAGCGCAATGTCGAGCTCACCATGAAGATGGCTGACATCGAGAAGGCCCAGGAAAAGGCGGCGAACTTGGCTGCCGCGGCCGAGGCCGTCCAGAACTAGCATCAAGCCGCACTGGATTCCCAGGAAGAGGACCTCACCGTGCATGAGGCGAAGCTTGCCGCAGCGCTCCGTGGCAAGGATGAGGAGCTCGAGGCCCTTGTCGCGCAGCGGACTCGCGAGCTGGAGCAGAGGCACAAGGAGGCACTCGATGCCCAGGCTCTGGCCCATGCCGGCAAAGTAAGGGAGTTGGAGGTGGAGCGGGACAAGCTGAAGGAGCAGGCCCTCAAGCTGTCCAACCAGAAGAGCACGCTCAACAGCGCCTTGGTATAGGCGCAAGGAGCGGTCATCAGTAGGACTGGGGAGCTCTCCGAAGTGCAAAACTCCGTCAGAGATCTCAAGCTGAAGCTAGAGGATCTCGAGAAGATGTTGTCGGAGAGCAGGGCTCGGGAGGAGACCTTGACCAAGAGCCTGGAGGAGGAGAAGCAGCTGCGGGCGAACGAGGCCGCCTCCCACCGGGATTATGTGGCGGGCGAGAACAGATGGATCAGCCGTCTGGAGGACGTCGCCGGCAGGGTCACCTCGCAGTTGGACACCATGGGGATGCCAAATGTGAGGTACGCCCCTGAGCGTAGCGGGACCGTTAACACCAAGTTGACTCTGTTCTTCGAGGGCGTCCTTGGAGCCTTGGCTTATCTTCACTCCAGCAGAGCGGCCACATTGGCCGAGGAAGCCCGGCGACTTTGCTGTGGGGTCATGACCAAGGTCCTCACCAAGATGGCGTACTGGAACCCCGACCTCGACTTCGGTGCCGCGATGGATAGCTTGTCGGATGGTATTGACCTCACGGTGCTCAAGGAGCGCATCAAGCCCGTCATCAGCAGCATCGACGAAATCAAGAGGGTGGAAGGCCAGCGCCGGGATTAGGCATCCCGTTCTTCACCGCCGCTGCAGGTTCACGACCAAGACAAATTTCATCTTTAGTTAGAACCGCAGCAATGATGTGATGTAATATAACTTTGCAGTACTTTTAATTTCATGCACGTTATTTCCCCGTTCAATTCCTCTTTGTATGCACGCCCTACGTCGATTGGGTAGGCTCGCCGATGCGGAAGCCCCTAGCAGCGTTTGGGGGACGGATCCCCATGGGCCTGCTGGGTATGCGTGCTGCCGGACGAGCCACCTTTCTGTTCTGAACGCGGCCGCTCGAACTGTCGAGCTTGATTCGAGGCAGAATCGAGAGCGTTGTTGATCGCGGAAGGCTACTCTGCCATTCTCGACGCAGCCGCTTGAGCTGTTGAGCAGACTCCAAACAGGGCAAGGGTGTTGCCGATCGTGGGAGAGCCCCCTGGCGTGCAGGTTTCTCATAGAAAGGCGTGACATCTCAGGGGGGAATAACCTCATATAAGAAGGATAGAACAAATAAGGGTTCAGTGCAACTTAGCTTCGGTTTGCAATTGCTCGAGTGCCGATCTTCTGGCCTCCTTTCTTCTCCAAGGGCCACGAAGACGAAGGAGTGCTGGGCTGATTGCTAGAGCCGATTCTCACAACTGCGCCCCCTACCTGGCGCGCCAAGGATGTCGGTGGGAATGACACCTATGGGATCACGAGAATCCCTACTACGGTTAGCGGGGCGCGGGGTCGTGAGAAGAGCGGATCTAACAGGTAGCACACGGTTCGTTTATCCAGGTTCGGGCCGCGAGGATGCGTAAAACCCTACTCCTGCTTTGGTGGATTGTATATCTGTGTTCTTGAGCTAGCTATGGGGCGTGAGGAGCTCCAAAAAGCCGAATCCTTCTCCTGGTCGCCTCGGGCCTCCTTTTATAGAAAAAGGGGGGGCAAAGTGGCACACAGGAGGTGGAAAGGGTACAGTGACGCGAGGTTATCCCTCGCATTACATGACAAGGCGCATTTAATGCGACTTGCTTGGGTGTCCTTGCTTTATCGGGGACGGGGGAGAGATATGTCTCGTCCGTCGCCGCTCCTTCTTGTGTCGACACGCGCCCCGGCCAGCGATGCCTGAGATGCCACGTAGGTAGGCAGGCAGCTGAGGTGGCACAGTGGTGGGTCTTCACGAAGATCTGCATGCCGCCACGCAGGTGCCTGCCCAGCTGGTTGGGTCGACAGCTGCATGCATGCGGTGGTGGAGGTTTAGTTGGCGTGGGCCTGATGGTGGCCCTGCAGGTGTCCTCGGTAAGGGCCTTGCCGGGGCCCCAGCAAGGGTCTTGCCGAGGCGTCTGCTGTCATCCCCGGCAAGGCGCTTGCCGGGGGCCTTGTGGTCTTCCTCGGCTGGGATCCCGCCAAGGGTTGTCGTCTCCTTAGTGCGTATCTGATATTGAATGTCTTCACAAAGATCTGCATGTCACCACAGGGATGTCTCCCGAATCCTTGCCCTTTGGGGGCAGTGGACTCAAGGGTGATTTCCTCCGCATGTGCGAGACGAGTTGCCGCGACAAGGGTCTTGCCGGGGCTGCTAGAACTGTCTCCCGGCAAGGATCTTGCCGGGGGAGTCCGCTTCGTCCCCTTTGCTCTTCGTGGTCTTGGCCTTGGCGTCGTAGTTCTCTTGAGCTTCGGTCTTACCCTGGCTCACCTCCCTTGCCTTTCTTGGTGTGGTGGTGCCCGTGGCTCAGACTGCCCGTGCACAGTTATAGGGGTACAAAAAGTGTACCCCTCTTTTTGTACACCGACACAATCGCCATGTAATTGCTTTACTTTATCACTAAGGGATAGCGATAGTCGTAGAAGCAATAGTTGGCGAGACGACAACGATGCTTCGATGGAGATCAAGGTGTCAAGTCGGTGATGATGGTGATCATGACGGTGCTTTGGAGATGGAGATCAAAGGCACAAGATGACTTATATTGATTGCATGTGATGTTTATCCTTAATGCATCTTATTTTGCTTAGTTCGGTGGTAGCATTATAAGATGATCTCTCACTAAATTTCAAGGTATAAGTGTTCTCCCCGAGTATGCACCGTTGCTACAGTTCGTCGTGCCGAGACACCACGTGATGATCGGGTGTGATAAGCTCTACGTTCACATACAACTGGTGCAAGCCAGTTATGCACACGTGGAATACTCGGGTTAAACTTGATGAGCCTAGCATATGCAGATATGGCCTCAGAACACTGGAGACCAAAAGGTCGAGGGTGAATCATATAGTAGTTATGATCAACATAGTGATGTTCACCATTGAAAACTACTCCATCTCACGTGATGATCGGACATGGTTTAGTTGATATGGATCACGTGATCACTTAGATGATTAGAGAGATGTCTATCTAAGTGGGAGTTCTTAAGTAATTTGATAAATTGAACTTTAATTTACCATGAACTTAGTACCTGATAGTATTTTGCATGTCTATGTTGTTGTAGATAGATGGCCCGTGTTGTTGTTCCGTTGAATTTTAATGCGTTCCTAGAGAAAGCTAAGTTGAAAGATGATGGTAGCAACTACACGGAGTGGGTCCGTAACTTGAGGATTATCCTCATTGCTGCATTGAAGAATTACGTCCTGGAAGCACCGCTAGGTGACAAACCCGCTGCAGGAGCAACACCAGATGTTATGAACACCTGGCAGAGCAAAGCTGATGACTACTCGATAGTTCAGTGTGCCATGCTTTATAGCTTAGAACTGGGACTTCAACGACATTTTGAACGTCATGGAGCATATGAGATGTTCCAGGAGTTGAAGTTAATATTTCAAGCAAATTCCCGGATTGAGAGATATGAAGTCTCCAATAAGTTCTACAGCTGCAAGATGGAGGAGAATAGTTCTGTCAGTGAACATATACTCAGAATGTCTGGGTACCACAACCACTTGACTCAGCTGGGAGTTAATCTTACTGATGATAGTGTCATTGATAGAGTTCTTCAATCACTGCCATCAAGCTACAAGAGCTTCGTGATGAACTATAATATGCAAGGGGTGGATAAGACAATTCTTGAGCTCTTCGCAATGCTAAAGGCTGCGGAGGTAGAAATCAAGAAACAGCATCAAGTGTTGATGGTCAACAAGACCACCAATTTCAAGAAAAAGGGTAAAGGGAAGAAGGGGAACTTCAAAAAGAACAGCAAGCCAGTTGCTGCTCAAGTGAAGAAACCCAAGTCTGGACCTAAGCCTGAGACTGAGTGCTTCTACTGCAAAGGAACTGGTCACTGGAAGCGGAACTGCCCCAAGTATTTGGCGGAGAAAAAGGATGACAAAGTGAAAGGAATATTTGATATACATGTTATTGATGTGTACCTTACTAATGCTTGTAGTAGTGCCTGGGTATTTGATACTGGTTCAGTTGCTAACATTTGCAACTCGAAACAAGGGCTACAAATTAAGTGAAGAATGTATAAGGATGAGGTGACGATGCACGTGGGAAATGGTTCCAAAGTCGATGTGATCACCGTCGGCACGCTACCTCTACATCTACCTTCGGGATTAGTTTTAGACCTGAATAATTGTTATTTGGTGCTAGCGTTGAGCATGAACATTATATCTGGATCTTGTTTAATGCGAGACGGTTATTCATTTAAATCAGAGAATAATGGTTGTTCTATTTATATGAGTAATATCTTTTATGGTCATGCACCCCCGATGAGTGGTCTCTTTTTACTAAATCTTGATAGTAGTGATACACATGTTCATAGTATTGAAGCCAAAAGATGCAGAGTTGATAGTGATAGTGCAACTTATTTGTGGCACTGCCGTTTAGGTCATATTGGTGTAAAGTGCATGAAGAAACTCCATTTTTATGGACTTATGGAATCACTTGATTATGAATCACTTGGTACTTGCGAACCATGCCTTATCGGCAAGATGACTAAAACTCCGTTCTCTGGAACAATGTAGCGAGCAACAGAATTATTGGAAATCATACATACTGATGTATTGAAGGAAATATGCCCTAGAGGCAATAATAAAGTTATTATGTATTTCCTTATTTCATGATAAACGTTTATTATTCATGCTAGAATTGTATTAACCGAAAACATAATACATGTGTGAATACATAGACAAACATAAGTGTCACTAGTATGCCTCTATTGGACTAGCTCGTTAACCAAAGATGGTTAAGTTTCCTAACCATAGACATGAGTTGTCATTTGATTAACGGGATCACATCATTAGGAGAATGATGTGATTGACTTGACCCATTCCGTTAGATTAGCACTTGATCATTTAGTTTGTTGCTATTGATTTCTTCATGACTTATACATGTTCCTATGACTATGAGATTATGCAACTCCCGTTTACCGGAGGAACACTTTGTGTGCTACCAAACGTCACAACATAACTGGGTGATTATAAAGGTGCTCTACAGATGTCTCCGAAGGTACTTGTTGGGTTGGCGTATTTCAAGATTAGGATTTGTCACTCCGATTGTCAGAGAGGTATCTCTGGGCCCTCTCGGTAATGCACATCACTATAAGCCTTGCAAGAAATGTGACTAATGAGTTAGTTGTGGGATGATGTATTACGAACGAGTAAAGAGACTTGCCGTTAACGAGATTGAACTAGGTATTGAGATACCGACGATCTAATCTCGGGCAAGTAACATACCGAACAACGTATGTTGTTATGCGGTTTGACCGATAAAGATCTTCGTAGAATATGTGGGAGCCAATATGAGCATCCAGGTTCCGCTATTGGTTATTGGCCGAAGACGTGTCTCGGTCATGTCTACATAGTTCTTGAACCCGTAGGGTCCGCACGCTTAAAGTTTCAGTGACGGTTGTATTATGAGTTTATGTGATTTGATGTACCGAAGGTAGTTCGGAGTCCCGGATGAGATTGGGGACATGACGAGGAATCTCGAAATGGTCGAGACGTAAAGATCGATATATTGTACGACTATATTCGGACATCGGAAAGGTTCTGAGTGATTCGGGTATTTTTCGGAGTACGGGAGAGTTACCGGAATTCGTTTTGGGCCTTAATGGGCCATACGGGAAAGGAGATAAAGGCCTCAAAAGGTGGTCGCACCCCTCCCCATGATCTGGTCCGAATTGGACTAGGGAGAGGGGGGCCCTTCCTTCTTTCTCCTTTTCCCTTCCCTTTTTCATATTCCATGTGGGAGGAGGAATCCTACTAGGACTAGGGAGTCCTAGTAGGACTCCACACTTCTGGCGCGCCCTAGGGGCTGGCCGGCCTCCCCTCCTCCATCCTTTATATACGGGGTCGGGGGGCACCTCTAGACACACAAGTTGATCTGTTGATCTCTCCCAGCCGTGTGCGGTGCCTCCCTCCACCATATTCCACCTTAGTGATATCGTAGCGGTGCTTAGGTGAAGCCCTGCGTCGATAGCAACATCATCACCGTCATCACGCCATCGTGCCGATGGAACTCTCCCGTGAAGCTCTGCTGGATCGGAGTTCGCGGGACGTCATCGAGCTGAACATGTGCTGAACTCGGAGGTATCGTACGTTCGGTACTTGGATCGGTCGGATCGTGAAGACATACGACTACGTCAACCGCGTTGTACTAACGCTTCCACTTTCGGTCTACGAGGGTACGTGGACACACTCTCCCCTGTCGTTGCTATGCATCACCATGATCTTGCGTGTGCGTAGGAAATTTTTTGAAATTACTACGTTCCCCAACATGTATGTGGTCCAATGAACATTGAAGCTCGTGGCGGATATCGTTATTTTCTCACCTTCACAGATGATTTGAGCAGATATGGGCATATCTACTTGATGAAACATAAGTCTGAAACATTTGAAAAGTTCAAAGAATTTCAGAGTGAAGTGGAAAATCATCGTAACAAGAAAATCAAGTTTTTACGATCTGATCGTGGAGGTGAGTATTTGAGTTATGAGTTTGGACTTCATTTGAAACAATGCGGAATAGTTTCGCAACTCACGCCACCTAGAACACCACAGCGTAATGGTGTGTCCGAACATCATAATTGTACTTTACTAGATATGGTGTGATCTATGTTGTCTCTCACTGATTTACTACTATCGTTTTGGGGTTATGCTTTAGAGACGGCTGCATTCATGTTAAATAAGGCACCATCTAAATCCGTCGAGACGACACCTTATGAACTGTGGTTTGGCAAGAAACCCAAGTTGTCATTTCTTAAAGTTTGGGGTTGCGATGCTTATGTGAAAAAGCTTAAACCTGATAAGCTCGAACCCAAATCGGGGAAATGTGTCTTCATAGGATACCCAAAGGAGACTGTTGGGTACACCTTCTATCACATATCCGAAGGCAAGATATTCGTTGCTAAGAATGGATCCTTTCTAGAGAAGGAGTTTCTCTCGAAAGAAGTGAGAGGGAGGAAAGTAGAACTTGACGAGGTAATTGTACCTTCTCCCTTATTGGAAAGTAGTTCATCACTGAAATCAGTTCTAGTGATTCTCCCTTATAGGTGAAGCCCTGTGTCGGTAGCAAAATCATCACCGTCATCATGCCGTCGTGCTGACGGAACTCTCCCGTGAAGCTCTGCTGGATCGAAGTTCGCGACGTCATCGAGCTGTACGTGTGCTGAACTCGGAGGTGCCGTATGTTCGGTACTTGGATCGGTTGGATCATGAAGACGTACGACTACATCAACCGCGTTGTGCTAATGCTTCCGCTTTCGGTCTACGAGGGTACGTGGACACACTCTCCCCTCTAATTGCTATGCATCACCATAATCTTGCGTGTGCGTAGGAAATTTTTTGAAATTACTACGTTCCCCAATAGTGGCATCCGAGCCAGGTTTTATGCATTGATGTTATATGCACGTGTAGAACACAATTGAGTTGTGGGCGATACAAGTCATACTGCTTACCAGCATGTCATACTTTGGTTCGGCGGTATTGTTGGATGAAGCGGCCCGGACCGACATTACGCGTATGCTTACGCGAGACTGGTTCTACCGACGTGCTTTGCACACAGGTCACTGGCGGGTGTCAGTTTCTCCAACTTTAGTTGAACCAAGTGTGGCTACGCCCGGTCCTTGAGAAGGTTAAAACAGCACTAACTTGACAAACTATCGTTGTGGTTTTGATGCGTAGGTAAGAACGGTTCTTGCTCATCCCGTAGCAACCACGTTAAACTTGCAACAACAAAGTAGAGGATGTCTTACTTGTTTTTGCAGGGCATGTTGTGATGTGATATGGTGAAGACATGATGCTATATTTTTTGTATGAGATGGTCATGTTTTGTAACTGAGTTATCGGCAACTAGGAGGAGCCATATGGTTATCGCTTTATTGTATGCAATGCAATCGCCCTGTAATTGCTTTACTTTATCACTAAGCGGTAGCGATAGTCGTAGAAGCAATAGTTGGCGAGACGACAATGATGCTATGATGGATATCAAGGTGTCGCGCCGGTGACGATGGTGATTATGACGGTGCTTCGGAGATGGAGATCACAAGCACAATATGATGATGGCCATATCATATCACTTATATTGATTGCATGTGATGTTTATCTTTTATGCATCTTATTTTGCTTTGATTGACGGTAGCACTATAAGATGATCTCTCACTAAATTTCAAGATAGAAGTGTTCTCCCTGAGTATGCACCATTGCCAAAGTTCGTTGTGCCCAGACATCACGTGATGATCGGGTGTGATAAGCTCTACGTCCATCTACAACGGGTGCAAGCCAGTTTTGCACACGTGGAATACTCAGGTTAAACTTGACGAGCCTAGCATATGCAGATATGGCCTCGGAACACTAAGACCGAAAGGTCAAGCGTGAATCATATAGTAGATATGATCAACATAATGATGTTGACCATTGAAAACTACTCCATTTCACGTGATGATCGGTTATGGTTTAGTTGATTTGGATCACGTGATCACTTAGATGATTAGAGAGATGTCTATCTAAGTGTGAGTTCTTATGTAAATGATTAATTGAACTTAAATTTATCATGAACTTAGTCCTGGTAGTATTAGCATATCTATGTTGTAGATCAATAGCTCGCGTTTTGCTCCCCTGTTTTATTTTTGATATGTTCATAGAGAAAACTAAGTTGAAAGATGTTAGTAGCAAGGATTCGGATTGGATCCGTGATCTGAGGTTTATCCTCATTGCTGCATAGAAGAATTATGTCCTTGATGCACCGCTAGGTGACAGACCTATTGCAGGAGCAGATGCAGACGTTATGAACGTTTAGCTAGCTCAATATGATGACTACTTGATAGTTTAGTGCACCATGCTTAATAGCTTAGAATCGGGACTTCAACGACGTTTTGAACGTCATGGATCATATGAGATGTTCCAGGAGTTGAAGTTAATATTTCAAGCAAATATCCGAGTTGAGAGATATGAAGTCTCCAACAAGTTCTATAGCTAAAAGATGGAGGAGAATAGCTCAAGCAGTGAGCTTGTGCTCAGATTGTCTGGGTACTACAATCACTTGAATCAAGTGGGAGTTAATCTTCCAGATAAAATAGTGATTGACAGAATTCTCTAGTCACCATCACCAAGTTAGTAGAACTTCGTGATGAACTATAGTATGCAAGGGATGACGAACACGATTCGCGAGCTTTTCATGATGATGAAATCGATGAAGGTAGAAATCAAGAAAGAGCATCAAGTGTTGATAATTAACAAGACCACTAGTTTCAAGAAAAGGGCAAAGGGAAAGAAAGGGAACTTCAAGAAGAATGGCAAGCAAGTTGCTGCTCAAGTGAAGAAGCCCAAGTCAGGACCTAAGCCTGAGACTAAGTGCTTCTACTGCAAAGGGACTGGTCACTGGAAGCGGAACTGCCCCAAGTATTTGGCGGATAAGAAGGATGGCAAAGTGAACAATGATATATTTGATATACATGTTATTGATGTGTACTCTACTAGTGTTTATAGCAACCCCTCGGTATTTGATACTGGTTCAGTTGCTAAGAGTAGTAACTAGAAACGGGAGTTGCAGAATGAACAGAGACTAGTTAAGGGTGAAGTGACGATGTGTATTGGAAGTGGTTCCAAGATTGATATGATCATCATCGCAGACTCCCTAAACTTTCGGGATTAGTGTTAAACCTAAATAAATTTTATTTGGTGTTTGCATTGAGCATGAATATGATTTGATCATGTTTATTGCAATACGGTTATTCATTTAAGTTAGAGAATAATTGTTGTTCTGTTTACATGAATAAAACCTTCTATGGTCATACACCCAATGAAAATGGTTCATTGGATCTCGATCGTAGTGATACACATATTCATAATATTGAAGCCAAAAGATGCAAAGTTAATAATCATAGTGCAACTTATTTGTGGCACTGCCGTTTAGGTCATATTGGTGTAAAGCGCATGAACAAACTCCATGTTGATGGGCTGTTGGAATCACTTGATTATGAATCATTTTGATGCTTGTGAACCATACCTCATGGGCAAGATGACTAAGACTCCGTTCTCCGGAACAATGGAGCGAGCAACTGACTTATTGGATATAATACATACTGATGTATGAGGTCCAATGAGTATTGAGGCTCGCGGCGGGTACCGTTATTTTCTGACCTTCACAGATGATTTGAGCAGATATGGGTATATCTACTTGAAGAAACATAAGTCTGAAACATTTGAAAATTTCAAAAAATTCAGAGTGAAGTGGAAAATCATCATAACAAGAAAATAAAGTTTCTACGATCTGATCGCAGAGGCGAATATTTGAGTTACGAGTTAGGTCTTCAATTAAAACAATGTGGAATAGTTTCACAAACTCATGCCACCTGGAACACCACAGCGTAATGGTGTGTCCGAACGTCATAACCATACTTTATTTGATATAGTGCAATCTATGATGTCTCTTACCTATTTACCACTATGTTTTGGGGTTATGCATTAGAGACAGCTGCATTCACATTAAAAAGGGCATCATCTAAATCTGTTGAGACGACA
Source organism: Triticum dicoccoides (assembly GCF_002162155.2). Lineage (NCBI taxonomy): Eukaryota > Viridiplantae > Streptophyta > Magnoliopsida > Poales > Poaceae > Triticum > Triticum dicoccoides. The sequence goes on from NC_041380.1 coordinate 439,246,248, forward strand.
TCGTATGAACTATGGTTTAGCAAGAAACCTAAGCTGTCGTTTCTTAAAGTTTGGGGTGGCGATGCTTATGTGAAAAAGTTTCATCTTGATAAGCTCAAATACAAGTCGGAGAAGTGCGTATTCATAGGATACCCAAAAGTAACTATTGGGTACACCTTCTATCATAGATCCGAAGGCAAGATATTTGTTGCTGAGAATGGATGCTTTCTAGAGAAGGAGTTTCTCTCGAAAGAAGTGAGTGGGAGGAAAGTAGAACTTGATGAGGTAACTGTACCTGCTCCCTTATTGGAAAGTAGTTCATCATCGAAATCTGTTTTTGTGACGCCTACACCAATTAGTGAGGAAGCTAATGATGATGATCATATAACTTCAGATCAAGTTACTACCAAACCTCGTAGGTCAACCAGAGTGAGATCCGCACCAGAGTGGTACGGTAATCCTGTTCTGGAGGTCATGTTAAATGACCATGACAAACCTACGAACTATGAGGAAGCGATGATGAGCCCAGATTCCGCGAAGTGGCTTGAGGCCATGAAATCTGAGATGGGATCCATGTATGAGAACAAAGTGTGGACTTTGGTTGACTTTCCTGATGTTCGGCAAGCCACAGAAAATAAATGGATCTTCAAGAGGAAGACAGACGCTGGTAATAGTGTTACTATCTACAAAGCTAGACTTGTCGAAAAAGGTTTTGACAAAGTTCAAGGTGTTGAGTACGATGAGATTTTCTCACTCGTAGCGATGCTTAAGTCTGTCCAAATCATGTTAGCAAATTGCCACATTTTATGAAATCTAGCAAATGGATGTCAAAACTACATGCCTTAATGGATTTCTTAAAGAAGAGTTGTATATGATGCAACCAGAAGGTTTTGTCAATCCTAAAGGTGCTAACAAAATGTGCAAGCTCCAATAATCCATCTATGGACTGGTACAAGCATCTCAGAGTTGGAATATACGCTTTGATGAGTTGATCAAAGCATATAGTTTTATACAGACTTGTGGTGAAGCCTGTATTTACAAGAAAGTGAGTGGGAGCACTACAACATTTCTAATAAATATATGTGAATGACATATTGTTGATCGGAAATAATGTAGAATTTTCTGGAAAGCATAAAGGAGTATTTGAAAGGATTTTTTCAAATAAAGACCTCGGTGAAGCTACTTACATATTGAGTATCAAGATCTATAGAGATAGATCAAGACGCTTGATAAGTTTTTTCAATGAGTACATACCTTGACAAGATTTTGAAGTAGTTCAAAATCGAACAGTCAAAGAAAGAGTTCTTACCTGTGTTACAAGGTGTGAAATTGAGTAAAACTCAAAGCCCGACCACGGCAGAAGATAGAAAGAGAATGAAAGTCATTCCCTATGCCTCAGCCATAGTTTCTATAAAGTATGCCATGTTGTGTACCAGATCTATTGTACACCCTACACTGAGTTTAGCAAGGGAGTACAATAGTGATCTAGGAGTAGATCACTGGACAGCGGTCAAAATTATCCTTAGTGGAATAAGGATATGTTTCTCGATTATGGAGGTGACAAAAGGTTCGTCGTAAAGGGTTACGTCGATGCAAATTTTGACACTGATCCAGATGACTCTAAGTCTCAATCTGGATACATTTTGAAAGTGGGAGCAATTAGCTAGAGTAGCTCAGTGCAGAGCATTGTTGACATAGAAATTTGCAAAATACATACGAATCTGAATGTGGCAGACCCATAGACTAAAATTCTCTCACAAGCAAAACATGATCACACCTTAGTACTCTTTGGGTGTTAATCACATAGCGATGTGAACTAGATTATTGACTCTAGTAAACCCTTTGGGTGTTGATCACATGACGATGTGAACTATGGGTGTTAATCACATGGTGATGTGAACTATTGGTGTTAAATCACATGGCGATGTGAACTAGATTATTGACTCTAGTGCAAGTGGGAGACTGAAGGAAATATGCCCTAGAGGCAATAATAAAGTTATTATTTATTTCCTTATTTCATGATAAATGTTTATTATTCATGCTAGAATTGTATTAACCGGAAACATAATACATGTGTGAATACATAGACAAACATAAGTGTCACTAGTATGCCTCTACTGGACTAGCTCGTTAATCAAAGATGGTTAAGTTTCCTAACCATAGACATGAGTTGTCATTTGATTAACGGGATCACATCATTAGGAGAATGATGTGATTGACTTGACCCATTCCGTTAGCTTAGCACTTGATCGTTTAGTTTGTTGCTATTGCTTTGTTCATTACTTATACATGTTCCTATGACTATGAGATTATGCAACTCCCATTAACCAGAGGAACACTTTGTGTGCTACCAAATGTCACAACGTAACTGGGTGATTATAAAGGTGCTCTACAGATGTCTCCGAAGGTACTTGTTGGGTTGGCGTATTTCGAGATTAGGATTTGTCACTCCGATTGTCGGAGAGGTATCTCTGGGCCCTCTCGGTAATGCACATCACTATAAGCCTTGCAAGCAATGTGGCTAATGAGTTAGTTGCGGGATGATGTATTACAGAACAAGTAAAGAGACTTGCCAGTAACGAGATTAAACTAGGTATTGAGATACCGACGATCAAATCTCGGGCAAGTAACATACCGATGACAAAGGGAACAACGTATGTTGTTATGCGGTTTGACCGATAAAGATCTTCGTAGAATATGTGGGAGCCAATATGAGCATCCAGGTTCCGCTATTGGTTATTGGCCGGAGACGTGTCTCGGTCATATCTACATAGTTCTTGAACCCGTAGGGTCCGCATGCTTAAAGTTTCGTTGACGATTGTATTATGAGTTTATGTGATTTGATGTACCGAAGGTAGCTCGGAGTCCCAGATGAGATCGGGGACATGATGAGGAATCTCGAAATGGTCGAGACGTAAAGATCGATATATTGGACGACTATATTTGGACATCGGAAAGGTTCCGAGTGATTCGCGTATTTTTCGGAGGACCGAAGAGTTATGGGAATTCGTATTGGGCCTTAATGGGCCATATGGGAAAGGAGAGAAAGGCCTCAAAAGGTGGCCGCACCCCTCCCCATGATCTGGTCCGAATTGGACTAGGGAGAGGGGGGGCCCTTCCTTCCTTCTCCTTTTCCCTTCCCTTTTTCATATTCCATGTGGGAGGAGGAATCCTACTAGGACTAGGGAGTCCTAGTAGGACTCCACACTTCTGGCGCGCCCTAGGGGCTGGCCGGCCTCCCCTCCTCCATCCTTTATATACGAGGGCGGGGGCACCTCTAGACACACAAGTTGATCTGTTGATCTCTCCCAGCCGTGTGCGGTGCCTCCCTCCACCATATTCCACCTCGGTCATATCGTAGCGGTGCTTAGGTGAAGCCCTGCGTCGGTAGCAACATCATCACCGTCATCTGGCCGTCGTGCCGATGGAACTCTCCCATGAAGCTCTGCTGGATCAGAGTTTGCGGGACGTCATCGAGCTGAACGTGTGCTGAACTCAGAGGTGCCGTATGTTCGGTACTTGGATCGGTCGGATCGTGAAGACGTACGACTACATCAACCGTGTTGTGCTAACGCTTCCACTTTCGGGCTACGAGGGTACGTGGACACACTCTCCCCTCTCATTGCTATGCATCACCATGATCTTGCGTGTGCGTTGGAATTTTTTTGAAATTACTACGTTCCCCAACATGTATGTGGTCCAATGAACGTTGAAGCTCGCGGTGGATATCGTTATTTTCACACCTTCACAGATGATTTGAGCGGATATGGGCATATCTACTTGATGAAACATAAGTCTGAAACAATTGAAAAGTTCAAAGAATTTCAGAGTGAAGTGGAAAATCATCGTAACAAGAAAATCAACTTTCTACGATCTGATCGTGGAGGTGAGTATTTGAGTTATGAGTTTGGACTTCATTTGAAACAATGCGGAATAGTTTCGCAACTCACGCCACCTAGAACACCACAGTGTAATGGTGTGTCCGAACATCGTAATCATACTTTACTAGATATGGTGTGATCTATGATGTCTCTCACTGATTTACCGCTATCATTTTGGGGTTATGCTTTAGAGACAGATGCATTCACGTTAAATAGGGCACCATCTAAATCCGTCGAGACGACACCTTATGGACTGTGGTTTGGCGGGAAACCCAAGTTGTCATTTCTTAAAGTTTGGGGTTGCGATGCTTATGTGAAAAAGCTTCGACCTGATAAGCTCGAACCTAAATCGGGGAAATGTGTCTTCATAGGATACCCAAAGGAGACTGTTGGGTACACCTTCTATCACAGATCCGAAGGCAAGATATTCGTTGCTAAGAATGGATCCTTTTCTAGAGAAGGAGTTTCTCTCGAAAGAAGTGAGTGGGAAGAAAGTAGAACTTGACGAGGTAATTGTACCTTCTCCCTTATTGGAAAGTAGTTCATCACTGAAATCAGTTCTAATGATTCCTACACCAGTAAGTGAGGAAGCTAATGATGATGATCACGAAACTTCTGATCAAGTTACTACCGAACCTCGTAGGTCAACCAGAGTAAGATCCGCACCAGAGTGGTATGGTAATCCTATTCTGGAAGTCATGTTACTTGACCATGACGAACCTACGAACTATGAGGAAGCGATGATGAGCCCAGATTCCGCAAAATGGCTTGAGGCCATGAAATCTGAGATGGCATCCATGTATGAGAACAAAGCATGGACTTTGGTTGACTTGCCCGTTGATCGACATGCCATAGAGAATAAATGGATCTTCAAGAAGAAGACTGACGCAGACGGTAATGTTACTGTCTACAAAGCTTGACTTGTTGCAAAAGGTTTTCGACAAGTTCAAGGAGTTGACTATGATGAGACTTTCTCACCCATAGCGATGCTTAAGTCCGTCCGAATCATGTTAGCAACTGCCACATTTTATGATTATGAAATTTGGCGAATGGATGTCGAAACTGCATTCCTTAATGGATACCTTAAAGAAGAGTTGTATATGATGCAATCAGAAGGTTTTGTCGATCCAAAAGGTGCTAACAAAGTGTGCAAGCTCCAGCGATCCATTTATGGACTGGTACAAGCCTCTCGGAGTTGGAATATATGCTTTGATAGTGTGATCAAAGCATATGGTTTTGTACAGACTTTTGGAGAAGCCTGTATTTACAACAAAGTGAGTGGGAGCTCCGTAGCATTTCTGATATTATATTTAGATGACATATTGTTGATCGGAAATGATACTGAATTTCTAAATAGCATAAAAGGATACTTGAATTAGAATTTTTCTATGAAAGACCTCGGTGAAGCTGCTTATATATTGGGCATCAAGATCTATAGATATAGATTAAGATGCTTGATTGGACTTTCACAAAGCACATACCTTGATAAAGTTTTGAGAAGTTCAAAATGGATCAGGCAAAGAAAGGGTTCTTGCCTGTATTACAAGGTGTGAAGTTGAGTCAGACTCACTGCAGAAGATAGAGAGAAAATGAAAGGTGTTCCATATGCTTCATCCATAGGCTCTATCATGTATGCAATGCTGTGTACCAGAACTGATGTATGCCTTGCTATAAGTTTAGCAGGGAGGTACCAAATTTATCTAGGAGTGGATCACTGGACAGCGGTCAAGAACATCCTGAAATACCTGAGAAGGACTAAGGATATGTTTCTCGTATATGGAGGTGACAAAGAGCTCATCGTAAACGGTTACGTCGATGCAAGCTTTGACACTGATCCGGATGACTCTAAGTCACAAACTGGATACGTGTTTTTATTGAATGGTGGAGCTGTCAGTTGGTGCAGTTCCAAGAAGAGCGTCGTGGCAGGATCTACGTGTGAAGCGGAATACATAGCTGCTTCGGAAGCAGCAAATAAAGGAGTCTGGATGAAGGAGTTCATATCCGATCTAGGTGTCATACCTAGTGCATCGGGTCTAATGAAAATCTTTTGTGGCAATACTGGTGCAATTGCCTTGGCAAAGGAATCCAGATTTCATAAGAGAACCAAGCACATCAAGAGATGCTTCAATTCCATCCGCGATCAAGTCAAGGAGGGAGACATAGAGATTTGCAAGATACATACGGATCTGAATGTTGCAGACCCATTGACTAAGCCTCTCTCACGAGCAAAACATGATCAGCACCAAGACACCATGGGTGTTAGAATCATTACAATGTAATCTAGATTATTGACTCTAGTGCAAGTGGGAGACTGAAGGAAATATGCCCTAGAGGCAATAATAAAGTTTTATTTATATTTCCTTATATCATGATAAATGTTTATTATTCATGCTAGAATTGTATTAACCGGAAACTTAGTACATGTGTGAATACATGGACAAACAGAGTGTCACTAGTTTGCCTCTACTTGACTACCTCATTGAATCAATGATGGTTATGTTTCCTAACCATAGGCATGAGTTGTCATTTGATTAACAAGATCACATCATTAGAGAATTATGTGATTGACTTGATGAAAGAACATGCGATGCCCCCATGTTTGGTTTTGGTAATTGATGACAATCTCTATGGAATAATGGTTGCCTTGAGTTATATTTGAAGGTTTTTGTCCATAGGCTTTTCTTGGAGTACATGTGTTAGTTTCAAGGAGAGTTTGTGTCGACCAAGGTGCTATTCAAGGAATTACCTAAAGATTGGTCTTGTGAGAGGTTGGTCAAGACTAAGTCAAAGAGTGAATCAAGTTGACCAACCCACAAAGTGTAGAAGATGTACCGAGAGGGATCAAGTGATCCCATGGTATGGTAAGCATTGTCAATTACGCTTTGTGTACTAACCCATGGTCTTCGTGAGGGTTCTTTATGGGGTTAGGTTGCGGTGTGCAAGTTCAAGTGGAGCACCACGAAGAGATCAAATGCTTGAAGCTTGCTGTCCTTTGTGGTGACAATGGACCTCTGAAGATGTGCGGAAGAGTAGCTCACCCATAGTAGAGTATGGGGGAGCAATCAACTAGTCTTCATTGAGTCAACACAATCAAGAAAGGTTGTGGTGTGCAAGTTCAAGTGGAGCATCACGAAGAGATCAAATGCTTGAAGCTTGCCGTCCTTTGTGGTGACAATGGACTTGTGAATATGTGCGGAAGAAAGGCTCACCATAGTGGAGTATGGGGGAGCAATCAACTAGTCTTCATCAAGCCAACACAATCAAGAAAGGTGGTCCAACTTGAGGGAGTCAAGATCATCATCATCTAGCTCAAGTGGACCATGTGCAAGGCAAAGGTTTTCCCTTGATAGGTTTTCTATTTTACCGGTCTCATGATGGTAGTTGGGAGACCGAGTTATAGGATCGATTGCCATACTATCAAGGGGGGCTCTCAATGAGTAGCTTGATCGTATCGTTCGTTGATAGCTCAAACCATTGCATCCTTGCATCATCTTTCTTGGTTCTTGTTTGGTTCTCTTTGTGAGTCTTAGAGCTTACGGTCATCTTGTTGACAAGCTTGAATTCATCGAAAACGGAGTTTGCTTGCATCTTCTATGATGTTTTCGATGTTGGAGGTTTTGCTGGTTCTTCTCGGTTGGAGGTTTCGCTGTTTTGATGCTACTTGTCGTCTTGTTTCAAACAAGCTTGAGTTTGCTCAATTCGGAGCTCATATGCAGAAGTTATGGCAGTTCTTGTTTTCTTAAGTGTGGTTTTTGTCAGGGTCCCAGCGGTAGTACTGTGGTACCCAGCGGTAGTACCACTGAGGGGTCTCAAGCGGCAGTACCGCTCCGCAGCGGTAGTACCGGTGGTGACTCCGCAGCAGTACTACCGCTGGCTTACCAGGTCCCTACTGCGTCGATTCGAGGGGTCTTTTTCTGTGTCGGATTGTGCGGTACCTCGCTGCGCAGTAGTGCGGCAGTACCGCTCCTTAGCGGCAGTACCGCCCTTCCTCCATGGTAGTACCGCCCGGTTCCCTCTTTCCCTTTCCCCTTCATTCTGCGTGGCAGTACCGCCGAAGGGAGCGGTAGTACCGCTTAACCCAGCGGTAGTACCGCTGTCTCCTGCGGTACTACCGCCCCAAGGTTCATATTTTGTTGCTCCTTTTCCCTGTTTCTTCCACCTGAGCGGTAGTACCGCTCGTGTGCGGGCTGAGCACTTAACGGTTGGATTTTCCCCCTCCTACAAAAGGGGGTCTTCTTCCCCATTGAACCTTATCCTTTGAGCTCGTGTTCTTCCCCCATTGTTGACCTTCTTCGAGCTTGCTAACTCTCAATTCCTCCATGGATTCTTGCTAGTTTTTGAGGGAAAAGAGAGAGGAGATCTAGATCCACATTTCCACCAATCACTTTCTCCTCTATGTGAGGGGAACCCCTTGGATCTTGATCTTGGAGTTCTTGGTGTTCTCCTTCTTGTTCTTCCTCTCATTTTCCTCCCTAGCATTAGTTGCTTCAGTGGGATTTGAGAGAGAAGGACTTGGGCACTTCGTGTGCCCTTGCCATTGCATTTGGTGCATCAGTTTGAGTTCTCCATGGTGATACGTGGAAGTGAAGGTTGAGAAGCTTATTACTCTTGGGTGTTTGGGCACCCTAGAACTTGTTCCTCTTGGGTGCCTTGGTGCCCTAGATGGTTGGTGTTGTTCGGAGCTCAATCATTATGGTGAAAAGCTCCGAGCAAGCATCGGGTCTACAATTAGGTTGTGGAGATCGCCCCGAGCAATTTGACGGGTACCAGTGACCGCCCCAAGGGTTGCCAAAGTGTACGGGTTCGGTGACCGCCCCCAAAGGTTGCCATTTGTACGGGTTCGGTGACCGCCCTCAAGGGTCCCTAGTGGAATCACGGCATCTTGAATTGTGCGACGGCGTGAGGAGATTACGGTGGCCCTAGTGGCTTCTTGGGGAGCATTGTGCCTCCACACCGCTCCAAATGGAGATTAGCATCCGCAAGGGTGTGAACTTCGGGATATATCGTCGTCTCCGCGTGCCTCGGTTATCTCTTACCCGAGCCTTTTACTTATGCACTTTACTTTGTGATAGCCATTTTGTTCTTTGTCATATATCTTGCTATCTCATAGTTGCTTATCTTGCTTAGCATAAGTTGTTGGTGCACATAGGTGAGCCTAGTTGTTTTAGGTTTTATGCTTGGCAAATTAACCGCTAGGTTTATTCTGCATTTGTTCAAGCCTAAACCGTAATTATTTTAAAGCGCCTATTCACCCCACCCCCCCACTCTAGGCGACATCCACGATCTTTCACTTGACCCATCTGTTAGCTTAGCACGATGATCGTTTAGTTTGTTGCTATTGCTTTCTACATAACTATACATGTTCCTATGACTATGAGATCATGCAACTCCCGAATACCGAAGGAACACATTGTGTGCTACCAAACGTCACAACGTAACTGGGTGATTATAAAGGTGCTCTACAGGTGTCTCTGATGGTGTTTGTTGAGTTGGCATGGATCAAGATTAGGATTTTTCACTCCAATTGTCGGAGAGGTATCTCTGGGCCCTCTCGGTAATGTACATCACTATAAGCCTTGCAAGCAATGTAACTAATGAGTTAGTTATGAGATGTATCATTACGGAATGAGTAAAGAGACTTGCCGGTAACGAGATTGAACTAGGTATTGAGATACCGACGATCGAATCTCGGACAAGTAACATACCGATGACAAAGGGAACACCGTATATTGTTATGCGGTTTGACCGATAAAGATCTTCGTAGAATATGTAGGAACCAATATGAGCATCCAGGTTCCGCTATTGGTTATTGACCGGAGACATGTATTGGTCATGTCTACATAGTTCTCGAACCCGTAGGGTTCGCACGCTTAACGTTCGGTGACGATCGGTATTGCGAGTTTATGTGTTTTGATGTATCGAAGGTAGTTCGGAGTCCCGGATTTGATCACGTACATGACGAGGAGTCTCAAAATGGTTGAGACATAAATATCGATATATTGGAAGCCTATGTTTGGACATCGGAATGGTTCCGGGTGAAATCGGGAGTATACCAGAGCACTGGGAGGTTACCGGAACCCCCTGGGAGGTATATGGGCCGTATTGGGCCTTAGTGGAAGAGAGGGAAAAGAAGCAAAGGCGGGGGCGCCCCCCCCCCTAGCCCAATCCGAATTGGGAGGGGCCCGACCCCCCCCCCCTTTCCTTCCTTCTTCCTCCTCCTTCCTTCTCTCCTAGAACCAACAAAGGGAAGGGGGAATCCTACTCCCGGTGGGAGTAGCACTCCCTTGGGGCGCGCCTAGAGAGGTCGGCCCCCTCCCCCACCTCCACTCCTTTATATACGGGGGAGGGGGCACCCCATAGACACACAAGTTGATCATTGATCTTTAGCCGTGTGCGGTGCCCCCTCCACCATAATCCACCTCGGTAATATCGTAGCGGTACTTAGGCGAAGCCCTGTTCCGGTAGCAAAATTATCACCGTCATCACGCCGTCGTGCTGACAAAGCTCTCCCTCGAAGCTCTACCAGAACATGAGTTCGTGGGACGTCACCGAGCTGAACGTGTGCACATCGCGGAGGTGCCGTATCTTCGGTACTAGATCGGTCGATCGTGAAGACGTACGACTACATCATCCGCGTTGTCATAACGCTTCCGCTTACGGTCTACGAGGGTACGTAGACGATACTCTCCCCTCTCGTTGCTATGCATCACCATGATCTTGCGTGTGCATAGATTTTTTTTGAAATTACTACGTTCCCCAACACATACCTGATTAGCGGCAGTAGCATCATCATCGTCCTCGTCAGCAGCGTTGAAATCAGCATCATCCTTGTCCTCTGGATTAACACGAGAATGCTTCTTGTCACCCTTGTTGACCTTTGCAGGTGCAACCTTGCGCTTAACGCTGCATTTCTTCCCCTTACCAGATGCACCAGCACCAAGCGGAGAAGGTGTAGGCGTGGCAGTGGCAAGCACACAAGGACTATGGCGTGGCGTACCACCGAGGGCTAGCCCTTAATCTTCAACAAGTTCTGCAGGCCTAGAAACACGTGGGCTCCTACGAGGAGTAACATCACCAACCAAATGCTTCCTCGCAGCGGTCTTCTTGATTTTCTTCTTAACAGGGACAACCATGCCATCAGTGCCACACGGCACGTCTTCCCCAGCAACAGAGCAATGCCCAACCATGAGCTCAGCAACATCAACAGATTCAGGAACATCAGAACCTTTCTCACGGCGGGCCGCCCTCTTCTCGTCAAAATCTTCTTGCTTCTTCCTCTTGCGTTAGTCCTCCAGAAGAAGCTGAAGATGCACATCCTCAGGTTCTGTGATAGGTTTAGTGCCATCAACAGACTGCAACTGCGTCTCTGACATCTGAAGAGAGCACAAAGGATCCGGAACGGAATCACAACCTTCGACTGACGGAGCCCCCTGCTCGGCAGCAACAGTGCTTTCTGGTAAATCCAACTCAGATAGAACATCGTTGATGGTGTTCACAGCTTCCTCCTCTGTGGACACATCTGCAAGAACACAAAAGAGCAAAGCAAAAAAAAGTCAGGAACAAAAACAAAAACACCCGATTGGAACAAGTTAAAAAACATGGCTTGAGAATTTAAAATGAAAAGAAAAGGAGTTGCACATACTAGGTGAAGCAAGAGCTGCAAAAGCAAGATCCTCTAGGCTTGAATTATTCTCAAGGCTCGAAGCAACCTCAGCAATCAAAGTTAAAGGAATAATGGGTGATTTAGCCGCATCAGATATTAGAGCATCAGTATTAACTTCTGAAGCTCCATCTTGATCGCAGGAATTTTTTCAGAACTATTCAATTCATCACCAACTACAAAAAATGCAAGTAAAAAGACAGTTGAGTTCTAATCCGCAATCCTACACCAAAAGGAGTTCTACTTTTACATCAATGTCCAATACCCAGAAGTTCAACAATACCTAACAAAGCAGTAAACATAATGAACAATCTACAATTTACATACTAAATATAGAACAATCTACACCAGAGGGGCTACTACATATAAGATGAATGTCCAGAAGTTCAACAATATATAACAAAGCAGTAAAACAACTGCGTGGAACAGAAGTTCAACCAAATTTCATTATAAAAAAACAATAATTAAAACCAGAAGTTCAACTATGCGACCCAAGCAAGTAGCACATAAAAAAGATGTAGCATGAGCAGAAATACTATTTTCACACGCAAACTAAATATTAATACCATGAAAATGATCACACACACAAAACAAAGATATACACTATAAATATGAAAACATTTGGGAAGTCCAACAACACTTGGTGACATAGTTCACCATTAATTCATTAAATAAAAATTAAGAAACACTCTACTAACTTAAACTAAGGGTAAAATACATACACATGACCTTCGTTAGAAGTTCACACTTTTAAGAAAGGGCAGTCCAACAAGACAACTAAGTGAAGATATGGGCAGACATATATAGGAAAACTGCTATTTAAAATACAAGATCCAACTACAATAAAATACCAGGAGAAGGTTTTGAAGCCATGACAACACAACCCCTCGATGAATGGAACTCCAAACCCTAGAACAACCTACTAAAAACAGGGGATAGATTGCATATAGTTACCAAGTAGAAAATCATACAATAAATACAAAAAGTAACTAAATCAAACCCTAGGATGAAACAACTAGAACATATCAACAAGTATGAAAAGATGAACAGTAGCACATCTAGGCAAGCACAACAAAAAAAGTATCCATAAACTAACTAGCATGTGACAGACACAATCTAGACTTCGAAATCAACAACACTAAGAAAATTAGATACATCAGATCCAGCATCAACCATCACACCACACCCTATCTTACATGCATCTGGCTGCTGAAATCACCAAAGGGGAAATATAATCCACTCAAGTCTGAAGGGAGAAATAGCACACACAAGCATCTCACGGACAAATCTGACCACGGGGGAATGGAATCCACCCACCACATGCACAAGAACCATACCTAATCTCCCACCCAACCATCAGAAGAAGGGGTAGGAGGCAGATGCAAGAGCACATAGAAGAAACAGACAGGCCTTGACAGATTTGGCGAAACTAAGAGCGAACATTAGGGGGAGGCACATTTGTACCTCTCCAAATGACCCGCGCACGCACGAATCCGCGATGGTTCTTCCACCCCCACGACGCCACGCGCACTTTGGAACTGCGTAGGCAGTTGCGCCTTCGCTTCGGAGGAGAAGAGCACGGACTGGGTGAGGAAGAGCAGGGCATGGGGGAGAAATAGGAGCGTGGCGCGTGGCAGTTACTCCACACACAAGCGCAGGGGACAGCGGCGGAGAAGTCGGGGGAGGTTGGAGGAGACGAGAGCAACAGAGCGTCAGAGAGGCAGAAGAGAGCGAGCGACATGGGGAGGGGATTTCTGACAGGTGGTGGCGAGGGAGTCAGGAACTTAATGCCTCCTTGTAATGGGGTGTTGGAGCGCCGGGATAATTACAGTTTTGCCCCCCCCCCAACAACTAAGAAAGTAAATGCATCTATTGATAAATGAATGCGCCATTTGAATGCATCTATTTTTAAAAGTTAAGATCACTTAACAAATCTGCTCGTATCCTTAAAACAAAAAATTGATTGCAAGCAGAAAGGTCAAGTACTCTACCAAGGGAAGAAAAATACATACACAAATAAGCACCTACAAACAAGAGAAAGAAGTTCAAAAAATAAAGAAGAAAAGTTCAAGTACACTAATCAGAGAAGTAAAGGCATATGAATAAATAAACACTAAGAAACAAGAATAAGAAGTTCAAATAGAAAAACAGATGAAGTCCATATCTAACCAAAAGACACAACTTAAAAACAATATAGAAGTTCAAAATTCAAATACACACAAAGTACACATGCGGCTCGGCCTCGCACTACCACATTGCTATGCGCTAGGTTTTGATAGGACGCAATGCGGTTATTCTGTTTCCACCCCCACCGCGCGCACCCCAAAGCCACACCCCTAAGATAGATAGTGGGGTCACAGATGTGACGGACTTGACTCCGCATGCGACGACGCGGCATGCTGCATCGTTGCCTGCTCTGGCTCGTTCCTATCTCGGCCTCGCAGGGGGAGGGGATGTTGGGTTTCGTAGTAATTTCAAAAAAAATTCCTAGCACACGCAAGATCATGTGATGCATAGCAACGAGAGGGGAGAGTGTTGTCTACGTACCCAACACATACCGACTGCGGAAGCGCTGACACAATGTAGAGGAAGTAGTCGTACGTCTTCACGATCCAATCGATCAAGCACCGAAACTACGGCACCTCCGAGTTCGAGCACACGTTTAGCTCGATGACGATCCCCGGACTCCGATCCAGCAAAGTGTCAGGGAAGAGTTCCGTCAGCACGACGGCGTGGTGACGATCTTGATGCACTACAGCAGCAGGGCTTCGCCTAAACTCCGCTACAGTATTATCGAGGAATATGGTGGAAGGGGGCACCGCACACGGCTAAGGAATAGATCAAGTGGATCAACTTGTGTCTTTCTGGGGTGCCTCTGCCTCAGTATATAAAGGACTAGAGGGAGGAGGCTGGCCGGCCATAGGAGGCGCGCCAGGAGAGTCCTACTCCCTCTGGGAGTAGGATTCCCCCCCCCCCAATCCTAGTTGGAATAGGATTCGCGGAGGGGGAAAAGAGAGAGGGGGGCGGTCACCTCTCCTAGTCCTAATAGGACTAGGGGAAGGGGGAGGCGCACAGCCCATGTAGGGCTGCCTCTTCTCTTTTCCACTAAGGCCCATCATGGCCCATTTAGCTCCCGGGGGGGTCCGGTAACCTTCCCGGTACTCCGGTAAAATCCCGATTTCACCCGGAACACTTCCGATATCCAAACATAGGCTTCCAATATATCAATCTTTACGTCTCGACCATTTCGAGACTCCTCGTCATGCCCGTGATCACATCCGGGACTCCGAACAACCTTCAATACATCAAAATGCATAAACATAATATAATTGTCATCGTAACCTTAAGCATGCGGACCCTACGGGTTCGAGAACAATGTAGACATGACCGAGACACGTCTCCGGTCAATAACCAATAGCAGGACCTGGATGCCCATATTGGCTCCTACATATTTTACGAAGATCTTTATCGGTCAGACCGCATAACAACATACGTTGTTCCCTTTGTCATCGGTATGTTACTTGCCCGAGATTCGATCGTCGGTATTCCAATACCTAGTTCAATCTCGTTACCGGCAAGTCTCTTTACTCGTTCTGTAATACATCATCCCGCAACTAACTCATTTAGTTGCAATGCTTGCAAGGCTTAAGTGATGTGCATTACCGAGAGGGCCCAGAGATACCTCTCCGACAATCGGAGTGACAAAACCTAATCTCGAAATACGCCAACCCAACATCTACCTTTGGAGACACCTGTAATGCTCCTTTATAATCACCCAGTTACGTTGTGACGTTTGGTAGCACCCAAAGTGTTCCTCCGGAAAACGGGAGTTGCATAATCTCATAGTTATAGGAACATGTATAAGTCATGAAGAAAGCAATAGCAACATACTAAACGATCGGGTGCTAAGATAATGGAATGGGTCATGTCAATCAGATCATTCAACTAATGATGTGACCTTGTTAATCAAATAAAAACTCATTGTTCATGGTTAGGAAACATAACCATCTTTGATTAACGAGTTAGTCAAGTAGAGGCATACTAGTGACACTTTGTTTGTCTATGTATTCACACATGTATTATGTTTCTGGTTAATACAATTCTAGCATGAATAATAAACATTTATCATGATTATAAGGAAATAAATAATAACTTTATTATTGTCTCTAGGGCATATTTCCTTCAGTCTCCCACTTGCACTAGAGTCAATAATCTAGATTACACTGTAATGATTCTAACACCCATGGAGCCTTGGTGCTGATCATGTTTTGCTCGTGGAAGAGGCTTAGTCAATGGGTCTGCAACATTCAGATCCGTATGTATCTTGCAAATCTCTATGTCTCCCACCTGGACTAGATCCCGGATGGAATTGAAGCGTCTCTTGATGTGCTTGGTTCTCTTGTGAAATCTGGATTCCTTTGCCAAGGCAATTGCACCAGTATTGTCACAAAAGATTTTCATTGGACCCGATGCACTAGGTATGACACCTAGATCGGATATGAACTCCTTCATCCAGACTCCTTCATTTGCTGCTTCCGAAGCAGCTATGTACTCCGCTTCACATGTAGATCCCGCTACGACGCTTTGTTTAGAACTGCACCAACTGACAGCTCCACCGTTTAATGTAAACACGTATCCAGTTTGCGATTTAGAATCGTCCGGATCAGTGTCAAAGCTTGCATCAACGTAACCTTTTACGACGAGCTCTTTGTCACCTCCATATACGAGAAGCATATCCTTAGTCCTTTTCAGGTATTTCAGGATGTTCTTGACTGCTGTCCAGTGATCCACTCCTAGATTACTTTGGTACCTCCCTGCTAGACTTATAGCAAGGCACACATCAGGTCTGGTACACGGCATTGCATACATGATAGATCCTATTGCTGATGCATAGGGAACATCTTTCATATTCTCTCTATCTTCTGCAGTGGTCGGGCATTGAGTCTTACTCAATTTCACACCTTGTAACACAGGCAAGAATCCTTTCTTTGCTTGATCCATTTTGAACTTCTTCAAAATTTTGTCAAGGTATGTTGTTTGTGGAAGTCCAATTAAGCGTCTTGATCTATCTCTATAGATCTTAATGCCTAATATGTAAGCAGCTTCACCGAGGTCTTTCATTGAAAAACTCTTATTCAAGTATCCCTTTATGCTATCCAGAAATTCTATATTATTTCCAATTAACAATATGTCATCCACATATAATATCAGAAATGCTACAGAGCTCCCACTCACTTTCTTGTAAATACAGGCTTCTCCAAAAGTCTGTATAAAACCAAATGCTTTGATCACACTATCAAAATGTTTATTCCAACTCCCAGAGGCTTGCACCAGTCCATAAATGGATCGCTGGAGCTTGCACACTTTGTTAGCTCCCTTTGGATCGACAAAACCTTCTGGTTGCATCATATACAACTCTTCTTCCAGAAATCCATTCAGGAATGCAGTTTTGACATCCATCTACCAAATTTCATAATCATAAAATGCGGCAATTGCTAACATGATTCGGACAGACTTAAGCATCGCTACGGGTGAGAAGGTCTCATCGTAGTCAATCCCTTGAACTTGTCGAAAACCTTTTGCGACAAGTCGAGCTTTGTAGACAGTAATATTACCGTCAGCGTCAGTCTTCTTCTTGAAGATCCATTTATTCTCAATTGCTTGCCGATCATCGGGAAAGTCAACCAAAGTCCACACTTTGTTCTCATACATGGATCCCATCTCAGATCTCATGGCTTCAAGCCACTTTGCGGAATCTGGGCTCACCATCGCTTCTTCATAGTTCGTAGGTTCATCATGATCTAATAACATGACTTCCAGAACAGGATTACCGTACCACTCTGGTGCGGATCTTACTCTGGTTGATCTACGAGGTTCAGTAGTATCTTGTTCTGAAGTTTCATGATCATCATCATTAGCTTCCTGACTGACTGGTGTAGGTGTCGCAGAAACAGTTTTCTGTGATGTACTACTTTCCAATAAGGGAGAAGGTACAGTTACCTCGTCAAGTTCTACTTTCCTCCCACTCACTTCTTTCGAGAGAAACTCCTTCTCCAGAAAGTTTCCGAATTTAGCAACAAAAGTCTTGCCCTCGGATCTGTGATAGAAGGTGTATCCAATAGTTTCCTTTGGATATCCTATGAAGACACATTTCTCTGATTTGGGTTCGAGCTTATCAGGTTGAAGCTTTTTCACATAAGCATCGCAGCCCCAAACTTTTAGAAACGACAACTTTGGTTTCTTGCCAAACCACAGTTCATAAGGCGTCGTCTCAACGGATTTTGATGGTGCCCTATTTAACGTGAATGCGGCCGTCTCTAGAGCGCATCCCCAAAACGATAGCGGTAAATCCGTAAGAGACATCATAGATTGCACCATATCTAGTAAAGTACGATTACGACGTTCGGACACACCATTACGCTGAGGTGTTCCGGGTGGCGTTAGTTGCGAAACTATTCCACAATTTTTCAAATGTACACCAAACTCGTAACTCGAATATTCTCCTCCACGATCAGATCGTAGAAACTTTATTTTCTTGTTACGATGATTTTCAACTTCACTCTGAAATTCTTTGAACTTTTCAAATGTTTCAGACTTATGTTTCATTAAGTAGATATACCCATATCTGCTTAAATCATCTGTGAAGGTGAGAAAATAACGATATCCGCCACGAGCCTCAATATTCATCGGACCACATACATATGTATGTATGATTTCCAACAAATCTGTTGCTCTCTCCATAGTACCGGAGAACGGCGTTTTGGTCATCTTGCCTATGAGGCACGGTTCGCAAGTACCAAGTGATTCATAATCAAGTGGTTCCAAAAGTCCATCAGAATGGAGTTTCTTCATGCGCTTTACACCGATATGACCTAAACGGCAGTGCCACAAATAAGTTGCACTATCATTATCAACTCTGCATCTTTTGGCTTCAACATTATGAATATGTGTGTTACTACTATCGAGATCCAACAAGAATAGACCACTCTTCAAGGGTGCATGACCATAAAAGATATTACTCATATAAATAGAACAACCATTATTCTCTGATTTAAATGAATAACCGTCTCGCATCAAACAAGATCCAGATATAATGTTCATGCTTAATGCTGGCACCAAATAACAATTATTTAGGTCTAATACTAATCCCGAAGGTAGATGTAGAGGTAGCGTGCCGACTGCGATCACATCGACTTTGGAACCGTTTCCCACGCGCATCGTCACCTCGTCCTTAACCAATCTTCGCTTGATCCGTAGTCCCTGTTTCGAGTTGCAAATATTATCAACAGAACCAGTATCAAATACCCAGGTGCTACTGCGAGCATTAGTAAGGTACACATCAATAACATGTATATCACATATACCTTTGTTCACCTTGCCATCCTTCTTATCCGCCAAATACTTGGGGCAGTTCTGCTTCTAGTGACCAGTCTGCTTGCAATAGAAGCACTCAGTTTCAGGCTTAGGTCCAGGTTTGGGTTTCTTCTCTTGAGTAGCAACTTGCTTGCCGCTCTTTTTGAAGTTCCCCTTCTTCTTCCCTTTGCCCTTTTTCCTGAAACTAGTGGTCTTGTTGACCATCAACACTTGATGCTCCTTCTTGATTTCTACCTCCGCAGCTTTCAGCATCGCGAAGAGCTCGGGAATAGTCTTGTTCATCCCTTGCATATTATAGTTCATCACGCAGCTCTTGTAGCTTGGTGGCAGTGATTGAAGAATTCTGTCAATGACGCTATCATCTGGAAGATTGACTCCCAATTGAATCAAGTGATTATTATACCCAGACATTTTGAGTATATGCTCACTGACAGAACTGTTCTCCTCCATCTTGCAGCTATAGAACTTATTGGAGACTTCATATCTCTCAATCCAGGCATTTGCTTGAAATATTAACTTCAACTCCTGAAACATCTCATATGCTCCATGACGTTCAAAACGTCGTTGAAGTCCCCATTCTAAGCCGTAAAGCATGGCACACTAAACTATCGAGTAGTCATCAGCTTTGCTCTGCCAGATATTCATAACATCTAGCGTTGCTCCTGCAGCAGGCCTGGCACCCAGCGGTGCTTCCAGGACGTAATTCTTCTGTGCAGCAATGAGGATAATCCTCAAGTTACGGACCCAGTCCGTGTAATTGCTACCATCATCTTTCAACTTTGCTTTCTCAAGGAACGCATTAAAATTCAACGGAACAACAGCACGAGCCATCTATCTACAATCAAACATAAACAAGTAAGATACTAATCAGGTACTAAGTTTCATGATAAATTTAAGTTCAGTTAATCAAGTTAAAGAACTCCCACTTAGATAGACATCCCTCTAATCCTCTAAGTGATTACGTGATCCAAATCAACTAAACCATAACCGATCATCACGTGAGATGGAGTAGTTTTCAATGGTGAACATCATTAAGTTGATCATATCTACTATATGATTCACGCTCGACCTTTCGGTCTCCGTGTTCCGAGGCCATATCTGTATATGCTTGGCTCGTCAAGTATAACCTGAGTATTCCGCGTGCGCAACTGTTTTGCACCCGTTGTATTTGAACGTAGAACCTATCACACCCGATCATCACGTGGTGTCTCAGCACGAAGAACTTTCGCAATGGTGCATACTCAGGGAGAACACTTCTTGATAATTTAGTGAGAGATCATCTTATAATGCTACCGTCAATCAAAGCAAGATAAGATGCATAAAAGGATAAACATCACATGCAATCAATATAAGTGATATGATATGGCCATCATCATCTTGTGCTTGTGATCTCCATCTCCGAAGCACCGTCGTGATCACCATCGTCACCGGCGTGACACCTTGATCTCCATCGTAGCATCGTTGTCGTCTCGCCAAGCTTATGCTTCCACGACTATCACTACCGCTTAGTAATAAAGTAAAGCATTACATCGCGATTTCATTGCATACAATAAAACGACAACCATAAGGCTCCTGCCAGTTGCCGATAACTCAGTTACAAAACATGATCATCTCATACAATAAAATTCAGCAACATGTCTTGACCATATCACATCACAACATGCCCTGCAAAAACAAGTTAGACGTCCTCTACTTTGTTGTTGCAAGTTTTACGTGGCTGCTACGGGCTTAAGAAAGAACCAATCTCACCTACGCATCAAAACCACAACGATAGTTTGTCAAATAGACTCCGTTTTAACCTTCGCAAGGACCGGGCGTAGCCATACTTGGTTCAACTAAAGTTGGAGAGACAGTCGCCCGCAAGCCACCTATGTGCAAAGCACGTCGGGGGAACCGGTCTCGCGTAAGCGTACGTGTAATGTTGGTCCGGGTCGTCTCGTCCAACAATGCCGCCAAACCAAAGTATGACATGCTGGTAGGCAGTATGACTTATATCGCCCACAACTCACTTGTGTTCTACTCGTGCATATAACATCAACATAAATAACCTAGGCTCGGATGCCACTGTTGGGTTTCGTAGTAATTTCAAAAAAAATTCCTACGCACACGCAAGATCATGTGATGCATAGCAACGAGAGGGGAGAGTGTTGTCTACGTACCCAACGCAGACCGACTGCGGAAGCGCTGACACAACATAGAGGAAGTAGTCGTACGTCTTCACGATCCAACCGATCAAGCACCGAAACTACGGCACCTCCGAGTTCGAGCACATGTTCAGCTCGATGACGATCCCCGGACTCTGATCCAGCAAAGTGTCGAGGAAGAGTTCCGTCAGCACGATGGCGTGGTGACGATCTTGATGCACTACAGCAGCAGGGCTTCGCCTAAACTCCGCTACAGTATTATCGAGGAATATGGTGGCAGGGGGCACCGCACACGGCTAAGGAATAGATCACGTGGATCAACTTGTGTCTTTCTGGGGTGCCTCTGCCTCAGTATATAAAGGACTAGAGGGGGGAGGCTGGCCGGCCATAGGAGGTGCGCCAGGAGAGTCCTACTCCCTCTGGGAGTAGGATCCACCCCCCCAATCCTAGTTGGAATAGGATTCGCGGAGGGGGAAAAGAGAGAGGGGGGGCCGGCCACCTCTCCTAGTCCTAATAGGACTAGGGGAAGGGGGAGGCGGACAGCCCATGTAGGGCTGCCTCTTCTTTTTTCCACTAAGGCCCATCATGGCCCATTTAGCTCCCGGGGGGTTCCGGTAACCTTCCCGGTACTCCGGTAAAATCCCGATTTCACCCGGAACACTTCCGATATCCAAACATAGGCTTCCAATATATCAATCTTTACGTCTCGACCATTTTGAGACTCCTCGTCATGCCCGTGATCACATCCGGGACTCCGAACAACCTTCGGTACATCAAAATGCATAAACTCATAATATAATTGTCATCGTAACATTAAGCGTGCGGACCCTACGGGTTCGAGAACAATGTAGACATGACCGAGACACATCTCCGGTCAATAACCAATAGCGGGACCTGGATTCCCATATTGGCTCCTACATATTCTACGAAGATCTTTATCGGTCAGACCGCATAACAACATACGTTGTTCCCTTTGTCATCGGTATGTTACTTGCCCGAGATTCGATCGTCGGTATTCCAATACCTAGTTCAATCTCGTTACCGGCAAGTCTCTTTACTCGTTCTGTAATACATCATCCCGCAACTAACTCATTTAGTTGCAATGCTTGCAAGGCTTAAGTGATGTGCATTACCGAGAGGGCCCAAAGATACCTCTCCGACAATCGGAGTGACAAAACCTAATCTCGAAATACGCCAACCCAACATCTACCTTTGGAGACACCTGTAATGCTCCTTTATAATCACCCAGTTACGTTGTGACGTTTGGTAGCACCCAAAGTGTTCCTCCGGCAAACGGGAGTTGCATAATCTCATAGTTATAGGAACATGTATAAGTCATGAAGAAAGCAATAGCAACATACTAAACGATTGGGTGCTAAGATAATGGAATGGGTCATGTCAATCAGATCATTCAACTAATGATGTGACCTCGTTAATCAAAGAACAACTCATTGTTCATGGTTAGGAAACATAACCATCTTTGATTAATGAGCTAGTCAAGTAGAGGCATACTAGTGACACTTTGTTTGTCTATGTATTCACACATGTATTATGTTTCTGGTTAATACAATTCTAGCATGAATAATAAACATTTATCATGATTATAAGGAAATAAATAATAACTTTATTATTGTCTCTAGGGCATATTTCCTTCAGTCTCCCACTTGCACTAGAGTCAATAATCTAGATTACACTGTAATGATTCTAACACCCATGGAGCCTTGGTGCTGATCATGTTTTGCTCGTGGAAGAGGCTTAGTCAATGGGTCTGTAATACATCATCCCGCAACTAACTCATTTAGTTGCAATGCTTGCAAGGCTTAAGTGATGTGCATTACCGAGAGGGCCCAGAGATACCTCTCCGACAATCGGAGTGACAAAACCTAATCTCGAAATACGCCAACCCAACATCTACCTTTGGAGACACCTGTAATGCTCCTTTATAATCACCCAGTTACGTTGTGACGTTTGGTAGCACCCAAAGTGTTCCTCCGGCAAAGGGGAGTTGCATAATCTCATAGTTATAGGAACATGTATAAGTCATGAAGAAAGCAATAGCAACATACTAAATGATCGGGTGCTAAGCTAATGGAATGGGTCATGTCAATCAGATCATTCAACTAATGATGTGACCTTGTTAATCAAATAACAACTCATTGTTCATGGTTAGGAAACATAACCATCTTTGATTAACGAGCTAGTCAAGTAGAGGCATACTAGTGACACTTTGTTTGTCTATGTATTCACACATGTATTATGTTTCCGGTTAATACAATTCTAGCATGAATAATAAACATTTATCATGATTATAAGGAAATAAATAATAACTTTATTATTGCCTCTAGGGCATATTTCCTTCAGGGGAGGGGGTCCCGACCCCCCGACCCCTGCTCGGTCTCGTGCTACCGCATTGCTGCGCACTAGGTTTTGACAGGACGCAATGCGGTTATTCTGTTTCCACCCCCGCTGCACGCACCCCAGAGCCACACCCCTAAGATAGATAGTGGGGTCACGGATGTGACGGACTCGCCTTCGCATGCGACGATGCGGCACGCCGCGTCGTCGCCTGCTCCGGCTCATTCCTTTCTCGGCCTCACAGGGGGAGGGAGGGGGGTCCCGACTCCCCCTCCCCCCCTCGGCCTCGCGCTACCGTATTTGTCAATAGGTGCAATGCCAATTTCAATGTCTACAAATATTTAAATCGAAAAATAACAAACAAAATTATAAATAAGAAGTTCAAATAGTGAAGATATCGAAGTTCGGGGTTTTGTAAAACCTCAAATTAACATGATAAAAAGGATTATCATACAGAAGTTCAGGATATTTATTCAGTGAAGACCAACAACTATTATAAGTACAAAAACATACTAGAAAAAATAAAAAATATATGCATATCCGTCGGCCAATTCAAACCGATGCAAAGAATGAAAAATAACATAAAAAGGAAAGAAATATAGAGGACTTGCTGCATTACCTTGCAAAGAAGGAAAAGCAAAAGTTCACGTATGAACAACACAGAAGTCCAGCTTGTACAACGACCCTTAGATGATCTAAAAAAAGTGCATGCATACTTGGGCTAATCCCACGATTTCTCATGAGACAAAGTCTAAAAAGAACATCCCAAGAATTAAAATTACAAAAAGAACGAAACAGAGAAAATATAGAGCAGAATGCACCTTCGCCTTGCAAATGTGGAATGCAGTGTGGAAAACCAGAAGTTCAACCATTAAATAAAAAAGAAGTCTAGCTTCTACTGAAGATAGTGGATGATCAAAAAACTATCCCAAAACATAGATTAAAGGAAAAGAGGATGCATGTGCCTGTGGTCCAGCTCCACAGTTACACACATGACGATCAAGGGACAATTGCCTAGCGCACACCAGACAATTGCCTAGCTGTGTGCGGCGCCCCCCTCCATCGTTTACACCCTCGGTCATATTTTCATCACGGGAAACATTTCGCTTAATCAAACGGCCGAAACCGCAAACCGCATATCTTCACACCAAACAAACATTTCGATTTGTACGAGCCCGCTTAATCAAATTAACAACATGGGCAGGATTCAGTCTCACTAATGCACGCAAATCCGCCGCCAATTTCAAGAGAAAAACTACAAATCTACAACAACGGCCGAAACCACTCCCGCAGACGAAGAATAGAGAGGCGGAACACCAATTCGAATTCGTTCGAAAATAACAACAAAACATATAGTAAACTCGTACCTAAACCCAATTCTCATCCTGTTAGAGATTCTAGAACATCCAGTACATGCAACAAACTTGTAACAAACCCATGTTCATCACCGCTCGAGAGCAAATCCGCCAACGAGCTAGATTCCAATACCCAATTCTCATCCTTTTAGAGATTCTAGAACATCCAGTACATGCAACAAACTTGTAACAAACCCATGTTCATCACCGCTCGAGAGCAAATCCGCCAACGAGCTAGATTCCGAATCAAAACAAACATTTAGATAAAAAAACATGTCCACATTACACTTACATCACAAACAACATGAATAATCAGAAAAACTCATGGTAGAAGGCACAATTGCGAAGATAGCCCGAAGGTCAGGTTCGTACAGAGGGAAGTTCAAGCTATTTACTCTGACAGTTCAGGTTGTGATCAGAATATTATTCTGATCCCCCTAGCGCACACCAGACAATTGCCTAGCCGTGTGCGGCGCCCCCCTCAATCGTTTACACCCTCGGTTATATTTTTGTAGTGCTTAGGAGAAGCCCTGCGAGGATCACTTCACCATCATCATCACCATGCCATCGTGCTGACGGAACTCGTCTACTACCTCGACGACTTGCTAGATCAAGAAGGTGAGGGATGTCACCGAGCTGAACGTGTGTAGAACACGGAGGTGCTGTGCGTTCTGTACTTGATCTGTTGACGTCAGAAGAAGTTTGACTACATCAACCGTGTTGTGAAACTCTTCCGCTTACGGTCTACGAGGGTACGTAGACACACTCTCCCCCTCGTTGTTATGCATCTCCATGGATAGATCATTGCATGTGTGTAGAATTTTTTTTTGTTTTCCATGCAACGATTCCCAACAAGTCTCTGAACATCATTGAACCATATTTCTTCAATTGATTTTGAAACACACCTTGCTCCTATGGTCTTGTCCTACGGCAATCAGTACCGTTTAGTTCATCGGCTGACCGCAGTGTGCACAGTAGACAGTAACCAAAAACCAAGAACCGAGACTGAGAAGGAGAAGGGGCATGAACCAGGGCCCAACAACAGGAAGAGAAGGAAGGCAACGACCAACAGCAGCAAGCAGCCAATGCCCAGCAATAGCGATAGTCACATGCAACCAGTGCCTAGTAGGTAGCCGGTTTGGGGGAAAGGAGAGGGAGGAGAGACAAAGGTATGTGTCGGTTGGTCCTAATGGTTAGTACTATTTTTTCAATTTTCGAAGGGGGGTCATGGCCCCCTTTGGCCTCCATGAGGCTCTGCCAGTGATCGCGAGGACCCAAATGTTATCTTTAAAATAGTTACATACTCTGGGACATTAATCAATTATTGTTTCTTACTGAAAGGATCGAAGAGATCAACTAGAGGGGGTGAATATGAGACTACATTTTTTTAGCTTAATTACCAATTTTATGGATCGTTCGGATAAAGCAAGTTGTATAGATATGCAGTCTACAATGAGAACAACCTATATGACAAGAAAGCTAGTAAACAAGATAACCAAGAGCAACAAGCTAGCTAGCAAATAAACACAAATAAAGGTGTGTGAATGGATAAACCACACAAGCTGAAGATGCGGATGTATCCCTAAGTTCACACTCTTGTGGAGTGCTAACCTTCGTTTGAGAGGTGCGGAAGCAAAGCTCATGAACACCACCAACTGGTTCACCCTAGTTTGTCTTTAAGTTGCCCCCAATGGATGAGCCTCAAATCACTCATGACTGGTCTTGAAGGGGACCATCGGACCTTTACAAACTCCTCGAAGCACACCACAAGCAAGTAAGCTTTCGAGCTTGACTCATGTTGCCTGGGAGTCCCAAATCTTCAAGAGTAACAAGTTTGGTGGTGAGAAAGTATGGGGATCATAAATTGATTTGGTGGAGGTGTAGATCGGGTATTCTCTTTCAGTCTTTATAAAGTTTAGTCGTGTTTGAGTGGAGGGATGAAGATGACTCAATCTTTCAAGGTTTGCCAATGGTAGAGAAGCTTAAGAATGAAGATTAGGGCTGAAGGTGGAAGAAGGATGAGTATCCCACCACAAAGATATAGTCGTTGCCTGGCTATGAACCTCGCGACCTTGGGTATCTAGAGGGGAACAAACCCTAGACCCTAAGGACCCAGGGTATCTAGATAGTTCATGTGCAACCAGGGGGCGGGGGTCCAGGAGCTTGGGAACCCATGTATCTAGACAGAATTTCCTAGGCCTCATGGACCCGTGCATCCTAACAACAACAAGACCAGGGTGAGTTCTAACCCAATTTTCCGAGGTGGCTAAGTACCTTCCATTCTTTGATAACCAACACCTTTTTCCTTTTTAAAAAGGGGGGAAGGGACAACCATCTCCATAATTAATAATCGTGAGGCCAAAGTCCTAAGGTAAACCAAATAACCAATCATATCTTCGAAGATGTCTCACCAGTTGGCTCACAGCTCACCATTTTCATACAACGCTTGCCTAAAATACTGGGGAATCATCTAAAGGTGTTGGGAATCACTCTAAACCTCTGGTTATGACCTACAACATGAAAAAACATTGTAACTTGCTCTTCAAACTCGTGGGAATGTTATTTGGGAGCAAACCCATGTGCCTAAGTGCATTGTCTTGTCGTACCACCTCTGGCAAGGTGAAAAAATTGGGCTCTTCTCATGTGAAGCATGCTCATAGACTCCACATTATCACAATTGTAGATGTTATTAAGTTTCGCTGCCTCTTTTGATCTCACCCCGACCTAAAAAAATGTTCATTAAATTGAAATTTTGTTCCTGAAATATAAAAAATGTCCATCATTATAAAAAATGTTCATTCTTTTGAATCGCAAACATTTTTGAATTCAAGAATTGTTTTTATGACAATTCACAATATTTTGAATTTTAGAACCATTCCCGAACCATTTGAATATAGAATAGAACAAAAACAAAATATATATATAAAAAAAAGAGTGCCCGCCCCACGCATGGGTCGGCCCAACAGGGCGAGGGGGGGGGCGGGGGTGCGCACTGCCGCGACTGGGGGCGCAACACACACCATATAGGAGGTCTCCTAGTTGAGGCTGCACTGAGCCCTAAAAAAAGCTGAGGCTGCACCTTTTTTTTGAGAATTGCTGAGGTTGCACCTAGCGTAGCCACTTTCTTTGCCCGCGAGAGCTCGAACAGGCCCGTTTCCTCCATGGGGTTTGATCCGAGGCCTTGCACATGCAACCAAAAACAGGGAGAAATTGCAGCTGACAGCCTTAATTTTTTTTTAAAACGGAGGCAAAAGATTTGCCTCATCTATTAAATAAGCAGAAGAGAATTGTCCGGTCAATTAATGAAAAACCGGGCAAAAATCGTCACAATCCGCCGAACAGCACACACACAAGATACCCCACACACACCTATACGGAGTGCCTCGTCGAGCTAGCACACATATGTCATCGTCATCACCTCTCCCCAAGCACACGTCATCAATGCCCCTAATCCCTGAGCAAGCGACTCTGACTTCACTGTAGACCAGGCCCGTTGATGAGGGAGGCCAAATTGGCCGACCGCACAGGGCCCCAAAATTTTGGGGGCCCCCAATCCAGCAAGTTATATGTGTACATATATGTGAAAAGTAGAAGGCCCAGTAAAAAACACACTCTAGCCAGCCCATTCTAGCAGCCACGCACGGAGCCCCTGCAGCACGCCAGTTCATTTCCCTAACTCTCGTCTCCCAATTACGATCCCAATACTTTCTAAAAAAAAATATTAGAATCCCGATCGCACGCACATGGAAAGGCAACAGGGCGGCGACGGCTGGGTGCCTGGCCGACCGATAGTATCGAGCAAGGCGACGATGGCAGAAGGAAGACACAAGGTCAAACTAGGACGTGCGTACGCAGCAGCCGATCGGCCAGGCGGCCACGCCCCACGGCGCATCATCCTGCCAAACGTAAGTCCTTGTAGAGAAAGCCCTAATTTATTTTGCTAGTGTAGGCTACTTTTTTGTTAAATGAAAATTTCAAAATCTTACATCTAGGTGAAGTCTTTTTACATTTTCTTAGCTATATAAAGGGGCTATAGTTCATATAGTTTGAATTGATTCAGATTAAGTTTTAATTTATTAAACAGAAAGACTCGTGCATCCCGGAAGGAAGTATGATTCCGGTGCTTCAAAGGCAGTACCATTCCTTACTATTTTATACCATTAGTATTTGATATATTTCCTAGATATTGTACCAAATAAGTCATATTTGAAGTTATATAATTAAGTGAGACTATGCTTTGCTTACGTTAGTTCTTTAATTATATGATTTATTACAAAAAAGTTAGGCCCCTATTTTGATATTCGCCCCGGGCCCCCAAATTTCTGGAGACGGCCCTGCTGTAGACGAACGTCGACTCAACCCTCACCGCAGAAGCCGTGCAGGAACAAATGAAGATCCGTGCCAGAACTCACTACCCGCACCGAGGGCAGCACAGCTTCGCCTCTGAAGGAGAGATCCGAAGGAGAAACCATACAAGGCAGGTGCCGTGGCAGCCCCATTTGCACGGCAGCCAAACGCGCTATTTGGTGTTTGCCCATCTGCATATACGGACCTTTCTAGACGCAGAAACCCCAAGAACGTACGCTGCGCATTGCCGTTCACGGTAAGGCGCCCCGTCAACTTCGCCACTCGCAAAACTCGCAGGGCAACCAAACGTTGACATCCACCAACTCTGCGCCGATTCCTGCCACGAGCGGAGCCCAACCGGCCGTAGGTGTTCGGTTTGGCCGGCAGATCGAGGCGTCTGCCGAACGAACTGCCAAAACAAGGAAAGCAGCTGGCCAGATGAGCAAGAAGTTGCCTTGACATTTCCTGCAGCGCGAAAGCCATCGATCAGCCAGCTAAGCTAACCGAATGTCACGTCACAAACTTCTTTCTTTCAGTAAGATACCAGCCCTTGTGCAGGGCTTTCGGACTCAGGTTCCCAAAAACGAGAGGAAGGAACAAAACTCTTGTGCCTCCGCTGGGTAGGAAACTTACTTGAATCTGAGGCTAGCTGAGATATAATGAATGACTGAAGGCACGTAGTACGTACCAGCTGCTTGACCATATCCTTTTGCAAACTTTTGTAAATTTCCAGCCTGCCGCGGAGGGACGCCCACCAACTATGGAAACCGGGAAGTCGCACCTAGAACAACTATACTAGTCCAGTGAAATGATCGAGCAATTGCAAAGGGACGGGGGTAGTACTAGTATAGTGTTATGCCAATTTCGCCGGTGGTTCCTGTTCTCAGTCCCAGCTCTGTTTGGTGCCCATGCATGCACAACGTTTTCGCTATGTTTCCTTCATCGGCTCCCGTGACTGAATCCAGTATGAGGCATGGCGGCCAAACGTGGAGTTTATAACTTGTTTCTTGTCCAAGTAATTGCCACTTGGGCCATATGTTCTTGCGCGCCGTTTCGAAAAAAAAATATGTTCTTGCGAGCCGCCACTTGCCTGTTCTACTAATTGCCTGTGGAATGATACACTGCATGCTAGTAGATGATCTTGTCAGAGCTGGACCTTTCTGATGAAGGCATGTTCTAACTGGAATGTTGCTGAAGATGAGGGGCTAGGTGACTCGTGGGTTATCTGTCCCGGCGGCTGCGTGATCTCAGTGAAGATGGGGAGGTCGTGGGCTGTCTGTCCTTACGCGTGGTCTGATATATCCTCTTAGGTAGCGTCATCTGCATGTTCTACAGATGATCATGGTACTACTCCATTTCCCTTTTCTTCGGACGCGGTATCATGGGTACTCCATCAATTTGTTTCTGACGCACTATCAGTGTCAAACCGTCTATCCATACCGGTAAGCTTCGAAAGTTCAGGGCCATTGAGCCATTAATTGTCGGGGGTACTAGTACTACAAGTATACAACCTATGCAATTGCACCAGGGCGCCTATTTTTGACAGTAAAAAATTGTACCAAGTCATCGTCAATCAATACTCATATCCAACAGTAAACTCCACCTGTTCAATAAACAGGTAAAACCTTATGCTACATTGCTACGAGTATAAAATTAACGGAATCTAGATTCTTGGCGTCGTGTCATTGTTTTTAGAACTGCAGCTTTAGCTCAACCGTCAATTTCATCAGAGGTATTGCAAGTTCGGGCTGCAACTTCAGGTTTTGTTGTTCACGCTACTCGGGCAGAATAATTCTCTTGACGAAAACAACGGCAGCGAGCCAGCCTGGGTCACATCGACATGTCCCTTCCGTTTACAGGTTCGTATATCTCACATGAAGCTCGCTCCCTCTTCATAACTTCACAAAGTCATCCGGCCGGGAGTAGAATTTTGACATAAAACTGCAGAAAGCGGAAGCATTATACTACGACTCTACGAGACTCGTGGACATTATCTGATGAATGAGAAGAAGTGAAAATCTGACGCCAAATACACAAGCTGACATAAAAATCGACATGGAGGATTATTCTTCAGTGTCGATCCGACAGTTCCGATACATTATATATACACAGCAAAATAATGGCACACCGATAATGTTCGTGTGATCTGCGACTAGCTAATAGAGCACGTAGTAAGTATTTGGCGGTGGTATTTACAGGGTCTCGCAAAAGAATGAAGGAAACAAGCGACCGGTAGCCGAGTGCACGTCTTGAGGTTGGTTCAGGCGCGGACGTTGGCCTGGGCGAGGCCGAAGCCTTTGCCGTTGGCCATCATGAGCTTGAACTCGTCGAAGGAGACGAGGCCGTCGCCGTTGCGGTCGACGCCCTCGATCATGCGGCGGCACTGCGCGACGGTGGCGGCCTCGCCGAGGCCGCGCAGCACGCGCGCGAGCTCGGCGGGGGAGATGACGCCGTTGCCGTCGGCGTCGAAGACGCGGAAGGCGTGCCGGAGGTCCTCCTCGACGGCGGCGTCGGGCGCGGCGTTGATGGCGGCGAACTCGGCGAGGCTGATGTAGCCGTCGCCGTCCGAGTCGGCCTCCTCCATCATGCGCGACACCTCGTCGTCCGTGACCGCGTGGCCCACGCTCTCGAACAGCGCCGCCAGCTCGGCCCGCGAGATCCTGCCGTCGCCGTTGGCGTCGAACTTGCGGAACACGCGCTCCATCTCGTCCTCCCGCACAGAGGGCGACCGCGCCGGCGACGGCGGCGTCGACGATGACTTGGTGGAGGAGGAGCGGCTGGCGCGGCCGCCGCTGCGGCTGCGGGAGAAGAGCGCGCGCATCTTGCCCATGGACGGGAGAGGGCGCTGTCGCTGCGCGATCGAGTGGGAGGTCTGGATTGGATGATGTTGTGAGGTTAACAGGCGGGTTGAGGATCTGGAGGTTGGAGGTGGGGCGTACTTATAGGAGGGAGGGCGGGAGGACGCGGTTTTGGGTTGTTGCTGCCGTTAAGGATTCGGTCACGCGGAGGCGGGGCTGACAGGTGGGGCCAGCGGGGGTCGGGAAGGCTCCCGACGCCTAACCTTTCGGAGTGGCGCGGACGGAGTTGTTTGCGCGTCTTTTCCGTTGGGTTTTGCTCCCATACGGATAGGGCCGCCATGCCATGCCAGGGCATGGCGGACGCGACCCGCGCCCCTGTTTTTGCGGCGGGGAGGAGCGGGGGAATACCGACTACCGGCTGGAGCTTTGCGGCGGGAGCGCGTACAGCGGCGGTGGCGGTACCTATCCTACCGGGACTCCTTTGTTTCTTTGTTTCTTTCTTTACCGCGAACTACCGACCACGCGTGCGGTGCAAGCCAAGTCGTCAAGCCTCGTTTGTCACACGCAGCATCGGCGGCGCCGCGACGACCTTTTTACAATACGAGGTGGTGAAAATTCGGCCGTACGCGTCCAAACCACTTGTTCACTGTGCCGGGCCTACGTGGCCGTGATCGCGACCGTGAGCGAGGCCGGGGCAGGCGACCCGCAGCGGCTACCAGGTCTCTCTGTCGCGTTTTGCCGGGCGGTAGGCACTAGCTTGGGTGCTCCGTACGCTCTCTGGCTAGCTGCCGCGTCGCGGTCCGGGGGCGACGTGGAGGCCGTCCGCGCGGCGGGTCCTGGGATCTGTGGGTCGCGTCGCCCTCGGCTGGTGGCTGCGAAACCGGGGGCCGGGGCCCCGTTGGTGGTGGGTGTGAGACGACGGGAGAGGAGGTGGTGCCACGTCCTATCGCCATGTCGTCGTCGTCGTCGTCGTCGTGGATTTGTTAGGAGACATGACTGCACGGGACGACGGGAAGGAGCGGCCCGTCGTTTACACCAACGGCGAGGCCGCTGCAGATGCGCGGCGTGTCGATCGCTTGCGTGGCGAGCATCACCAGGGTTTGCTTCGCTTTTGAGCCCAGCCTGACGACACAGATGATCTCGTAGAGGTAGAGCAGCCAATTCGCGCGCACGTCCATAGTGCGCATCGTAATCTGTTCCAAGACAGGATCAGAAATCAGAGAAGGCGATAGTTGCCATGGACGTGAAGGAGAACCGATTCTTTTCCTCTCTATTTTATTTGTGTGTGTGGCAACCTCTGATTCTTTCCTTTGACGCGACAACAAGAACCGGTTTGGCTCTTTCTGAAAAATATCTCCGCCGCCCGGACCATGGCAGCGGCTAATCATCAAGCTGCCAAGATTCCCCCTATAGCTTAGCCTGTCACTGTCACGATAAGGAATGGCCGGCGTCTTGGTCAAAAAAAGAGAGGCGTGGAACTGCGCCGTGTGGGCACGTGTCATCCGGTCCGCGCGGAGAGACCACGTGTTTTCTCTTCTCTTTTCTCCCCCGGTCCTTTTCGCTCATTGCGTACGTTCTAGAATGTTCTTCTGCAGCTCGGCAGTCAAAGTCAGGTCGACATGCACTGTTAATAGACAGATGGAGGATCGAGATACGAGGGACGGAGAGAGATATCCATCCGTCGCCATGCATGAGCACTCATTCCCGAATTCTGAGAAGAAGCAGGGAAGCTTCCGTGCGTGCTATCGTGGAATGCAGAGAAAGGATGTGCGGGTTCCTCGATTTTTTTATTTTTTTGCGAGGGGGCTTCCTCGATTCTTAACCCACGGCTGCCGACTGGCATGTCGTGCAGCGCAGAGTGGAGGAGGACGGGATGAACTTTGGCTCACCCGTGCGAGGTGCCGTAGGCAAGGACGAAGCTGCGCTTTATTCTGTGCTCCGTACGCATGCCCGCGCGTTGCTAATGAAAAGCATTGTTAACAGAAAAAAGCAAGGTAAATGAACATCAGAGGGTTTAAGCTTAAAAGACAATATAAAATATAAAGAGTATAAAAAGGGGAAAGAACTTTTGAATTGCAGTTATAAAATTGTCATTTCTAACAATAAAATATGAATGATGAACTACATAAGTGTAGTACTGTCGCCTAACACATATATATTGTAAAAAAAAATGATGTAAGGAAAAACTTATGAGTAAATGAACTAATTAATGATGTGGCAGCGCTACAATGCATAGATTACTGCAAAAGTGTAGCTTATGACTTACATGTATGACTTGCTTATGTGAGGTAACCACATATCTGCTACTATCAGTTTAGGCATACTGAAAATGCTTGTGCCCTTCAGACGCCTAACATCTTGATTTGCTGACCAATTAAGAGAGGCATGTCAAAGATAAAATTTAATTCCTTTTATCCAGTAATGTAGGGGAAGGTACATGGTTATACATCCGAATCCGATGATCTCAAATGTGCTGAGACCAAGCGTACTCTCAGTCTGTATTCAGTTTCGTCTACGCTGGGTAATATTCAGTCTGTATTCAGCTTCGACTATTCTCACTCAAATGATCAGATTTGCATCATTTTATCGAGTAATGGAGGGGAATGGACTGAACCATACGGTTCAGGCCCTTTTTAACATGCCAAGTACTCTACTAGCAAATGCCAACCCTTCACCTGTGTGAAGTTCAGAAGTTCAGGTGTCGTACGAGTGCATCATAGCTGCACAAGCATCTTCCTCTAATGGTTTATGTGGCGCCAAGATCACGGAGTGATAACCGTACAAGTTCATCTGCTCATCTCTGGAAACATAATACAGTGAAGACTCATCCTGTTGTACAAGCAGTACTGGTTAAACCGATTAACCGAACCTCAGTCACTCTAAAAAATTCAGTAACTCTAGAGTTCAGGTTGTCATCCTGTTGTACGCATGGTCGTTTACCAAATATCTGTAGCTCTAGAGTTCAGGTTGCCAGAATAGAACAGAAGCTAGAAAACTAGCTTCAGGTTGTGTAAAATGTCAAAATCACCATGCTAGTGTCTCAGGTTCTAGGTTAAACATTTTAGAGCCATATGTTCAGGTTCAGTCCTAATCCCTCGGACCAGCTTCATAACTGACTTAAACCATGCCACGGTGTAACTAGTTTCAAGATCCCAAGTAGCACCCTGTTTTGAACTGTATGCACATATGAGCTGGTTACCAGCATGTGCACATGGCAAATAAACAGATCGGCCAATAAACTGAGTTGCTAGGGTTTAATTCCATTTCATATAAAAACTAGCATATAGGTGACCAAAATGACTTAATTAGCAATACCTTTGGAGTGGAAGCATATATAATTGATTTGGTTGGACCAATGGAGCAACTTGTGTGTTTCTTTTATCCAATTATTTTCAGATAGCACAGAGTAAAAAAAAGAGAGAAAGTCAGTTGTGAAATACAATTTTATAACGGGCCTGCTAAAAATCAGTCGACTGAGATTTAACGAAGTCTCAGTCGACCATGCAACAATTTTTTGACCGTACGCAACATTTTTTCATACCGGCTGCAACATTCGTTTTGTTGGTTGAAGCATGTCATCCCTCCTCGGTTGTAGCACGTCATCTCACCGGTTGCAACATCCTTCATTGACGGTTGTAGCATTTTAGTTAGAACAGCTGTAGCATTTGTTGTTGTTGCTAGCAATACCATTGCAACATTTTTCGTTGCCATTTGTGACATCTAGCCGTGCCGCTTGTAGCAAAAAAAACACGTTGACGCCACTCGACTGAGACTTCGTTAAGTCTCAGTCGACTGAGTTCTAGACACACCCATTTTGTAAACTATGTCAGTTGTCATCTGTACATTAGTTGAGACAAACTTGAAATGGAGAATAAGAAAAAACATATTGAGATCATCAACATGTAAATACTTAATCTTCAGAAATACTTCAAAAAAGAGTTGCTTGCCTGCAACAGTGTAGCCAGAGTCATGCAAAGATGATCATATTGCAAATATCCTTTCTCATTAGCGTCACTTGCTTTCATATTGGGTTTTGCTTGAACAGGTTCTTATCGGGCTTCATTTCTTTTCAGAATCAGGACTTCATTGGCATCATTTCTTTCATATTTTGTTTTTCTTGAACAAATCATTATTGGACTTCATTATCATCATTTGCTTTCATATTTTCTTTTCATAATGCACACCCATGGAGCTCCATTAGGTATCCATTTCCAAGCAAGTTCAGTTTCTATTGTTCATGTTTGTTGATAATATTTGACAAAATCTTCCATCTCTTCTATAACCCACATAACAATACAATGAGTGGGGCGTTTTGGAGCTCAGCCTCCATGGAGGCCGAAAATTTTGGAAAAAATTCAAAAGTTGAACTTCTCAGTTTCAGAAAAATCTGAAAATAATTGTACAAGTAAACAAGGATGTAAAATTTCAGGATGAGATACCTTGAAAAGCGATCTGTGCAAAAAAGACAAGTTCATGGACTTTGAGGATTTTTTTTAGAAAAGGAGGATGACCCCCGGCCTCTGCATCTGGGCGATGCATGCGGCCACTTTATTAATTATTCTCACAATACCTTACAACGTCATACAACAGTAAGACTAAAGCCACCGTCTAAGCAACAACTATCGCTACACCTATCCAATTGATGAAGGGGCGCTGATAGCCTGGGCCTAATACCAAACAGACATCGCAGTCAAACATAAACATCTAAGACCTGAGGTCCCAACTAGGACGCCTGCCGGGTATGGGGTACCTACCAGTCCGGCGCACTCCTCAACCAGGACGTCTGCCGGGTATGAGGCCGCTGCAGCCACCTGCCACCAATCCATCTTCAGAGCTGTACTGTTGCATCTACCGTGCCAGGTCTCTCTGCCATCGACGCCACCATGATGCCAGACAGCTTCGTCCCCCTGCGCGAGTCCATTCTCGCACATCGAACTCCGAATCTGCACTGCGCCACGCCATCGAGATCCGTCGCCATCAATGTGTAGGATGAAGCACCGCTCCACCAAAGAAGCCGTCCGCTGGTCCCGCGAAGCCGAGTGCACCTCCAAGAATGCCGCCCCCAAGGGGTAATGACACATGATTGCCGCCAACATCCGATCAGCTGATCTAGGGTTTCCCCCGGAGGTATTGAGTGGAGTTGGAGGTATTGAAGGAAACGATGATAAGGGCATCGTCATCACCGGCTCCGCCCATCGACCGAAGACTAGGTTTTCACCCGGATCCGTCCCAAGAAATCCACCCAACAACCTGTGCACCGTCTCGACCGCCTTCAAAGCCCCAGATCCAGCCGCCTAGATCCGGCGACCAACCGCAACAACAGTGCGACCGTGGGAGCCCTGGCGCACCGGCCACTGCCTGAGTGTGCCACCACTGGAGCCTAGGAGGAGGGATCCCACCCCGCCTCGCCAAGCCGCGAGGGCCGCCAAGAAGGATCCCGCGCGCTCGTCACCGTCTCTGATCCGAACCAATCCATAGCAGATCACCGTCACAGATCCGCCTTGGACAGGGACTACACCACACCATGCCGCCATGGGAAGCCCTGGCTTCACCAGCCGCCACCCTCCAGGGCCGCCGCCCCAGGATCCAGACAGAACCTCGCCGCTGCCACCGGCCATGTTCCGTCGCCGCCGACCGGCCAAGCTGCCGGCCACTGCGACCTCCGCCGCCATGACCAAGCACGCCCACGGAGCAGCCGGCACCACCAGATCTTCCATGAAGCCCGCAGCTCCACCGCCTCCTCCCATCACCACGCCACCACTGCGCCGTTGGCGGACTCAGATTGGCCGCGCCTCCGCGACGGCTCAGATCGGGGAGGAGGGCCCCTGCGCCCCGGGTGACCCGCCTCACCCAAAGGAACGCGTGAGGGAAAGGGGCCTCCGTCGCCGCTGTCAGCCGCCTGGGGCTTTACCCGGCGACCTCCTCCAACGGCGGCGGAGGGGAGGGGAGGGAGGGGTTGGGAGCCCGGAGGATGAATAGTGCATCTAGTAAAAAACCTAAGATTTGTTTTTGTGTGTGTGTGTAGCACTCGTTTCTTGAAAAATTACACACTTGTGCATTATGTTCCTAAGTATGTGTGTATTTTTTTTCTATTTTTTTGAAACGTGAAAATTTGAATTTTGATCATTTCAAATTCGGTCTCCATAGAAACCTAGCTGCATTGAGAATTGGAGCGGGGTGTTTTGGAGCTCGGCCTCCATGGAGGCCGGATTTAAAAATAATAATAATAAATTTGTCGGTTTCAAAAAAATCTAAAAAAATGTACAAGTAAACAAGGATGTGATGTCTATGTGTGTAAAATTTCAGGATGAAATACCTTGAAGTGTGATCTGTGAAAAAAACACATGGATTTTGAGGATGAATAGTGCATCTACTAAAATGCCTCAGATTTGTTTTTTTTTGTAGCACTCATTTTAGCGTATTTCGTCTTAAAATTTTACCCACTTGTGCATTATTCTCTAAGTATATGTGTTATTTTTTAGAATTTTATGAAATATGCAAATATGAGTTTTGATCATTTCAAATTCGGCCTTCATGGAGGCCGAGCTCCATTGAGCATTTTCGGCATAACAAACAAAACCTATTTTAAAAGTGAATCAATAAAGATAGTGCTCGCAAATCCTTGGGTGTGCCATTGCCCCATTGTTTGGTGGTGAACTCCGGAAAGGTTCTGAAGAAATATGTCAGGTGGGTTCCATTACAATGGGCTTTCATATAAGGCTAAAGAAAAAGTGATACTTGTGCTTAAGTGTCATAACGACCGTGTTGACCACATACCCTGTGTGGGCAGGGCATGGTGGAAGTACCCTTGTCCTATGGAATACTGCCCTTGAGAAGGCAACACCCTAGTGGTTGGATTCATAGTATCAACTGCTCACAAAAGTAGTCTAGGCTCATTGTGCGAGTTACGGTAATGTTGGATCTGGAGTATCGACACTGAGACTGGTAGTCCTGGCCTGCTGTGTGGGATTGTGACGCCAACACATTGTAATGACAAGAAGGCGGTGAAAAGGCTTTTTGATCTAATGGTCTGGTTGTGAGTGCGACAACATGAACGCCCCAATTGTTGGTCATTTATGGGTAAAGTAACACACCTTTGCAGAGTGTAAAAAGTGTGGCTTGGAGTCCATAGGGGACTCTAGCAGCTTGTGTAATAGGATCAATAGCTCACAAAAAAAACTTGACTCTCTTGTCTTACAACATGCAATGCTTTTGGAGAGCACCGTTGTTCTCAGTAGAGATGGTGCATCATACACCTATTCTATTCCTGGACTTGTCGCATACCTTATGTATTCATTCCTACGTTGTAAATCTCATTGTTTGTGTCGTGAGATGGTGACAGTGGAAGAAGAAGTGGTCTATGTGGATGTAGGAGAAGATATCTTTGATGAGCAGGTGGCGAGGCACGAATATGGCATGTACTACTATTTCGAGTACCACAAGGAGAACACTGAGTGAGTAGAAGTTTTAGGTTGCGCGACATGAGAGTGTAGTGACTTTGCTGCAGCAAACATAAACCGTTTAGAAATCCTCGCACTTGGTGGTTAGAGCAACTCTAGAGCTGCGCTATATGTGGCCAATCACCATAATAACCGCCAGCATGAGATTTTTTTACCTTCAAAAACACTCTAGAGATGTGCCATATTGGCAAAAAATTTGGAGGGTGCTCCATATTCGCTTCCTGAACCTGCATATTTTTGCCCTATATATAAAAGAAATCTAGTCCAATGATTCATTTGAAGTTCTAGTTCAACGAATTGTTTGATGACAGGGACAAATTTATCTATAGATTCTTCGTTTTGTGTGTGGGTGGGGAGGAAAGAGTTAGCCAATGACATACGGGTCCCAATTCTGAGTGTGCGCGTGGACTTCGAAACCTCCATAATTTATAGCGATCACGTTTGTTACGATTTTGACGATCGTAAATTTGGTGCATCTGCTAGAGTTACTACTACCTTTCTAGCGAGGAGTACACAAACTAGTTGCTCCTGTTTTTATCATGTTGCTATGTTTTTTCATATTAATGTTTTCATATTGTAGTGGCATAGAAGAAGACTTAAAAAGCCTTTATTGTGTGCTTATCATAAACCAGTTGCAGAGCTAGACCAAAATGGTCGTGGGGGAGGCGGCGATAAACAAATCATGAGTGTTTGGGGGCCAAATACTAAAAATAATAATTCAATCTAACATTAGTTCTAGCAGAGTCGCCATATCAACCCGATCACCATAATATATAACCACCACTATGACGAATTTGGCCGAAAAGTCCGCTTTAGCAGAGTCACCATCCCACCATCGATCGTCATAATTTTTGGAGGGCACTCTATATCGAGCCCGTGATCCTCCATATTTGGTGTTGAGCGATGATATTTGGAGCCCACTTTATCATGAAAATGATTTTGGCGCGAATGACATATCCATTTGTCCCAAGTCTCAACGATGTTCCCGCAACTCTTCCCGCAGCTCTCCCGCACGCGTTGCCGCCTACCCTCCCTTGTCGTAGCACCGCCTTTGACCACTTCCATTTGTCCCAAGTCCCAACGATGTTGCCATGGAAACCACATTAACCCGCAAGTCCGATTCTAACAATTTGGAATCGAATTCCACGACTTCCATGGCGACTGTTCCTCTAACGACCGGTAGCCACCGCCTAGGGCAACACCTCATCCACACTGCAGGTGACGATTCTGATGTAGAGGTGTAAACTCTATGTCACCCCGTGTAGGCGGTGACCTTTCCGTGCTGCTATCAAAGGGACCAAAGAAGAAGACGTGGAAGGGTTGCGTTGTTGCCCCTCCTCAGTTCATATTGGTGGCAAGCGAAACTGGGCGCCTTCCCGGTCCCAATTAAGTTTTGTTTGCATATCGTGTTTCTTGTGACGAGAGTTTTCAAATAAGGCAACTTTTTGAATATGTTTTGACATGTTCATATAACTTCTTAAAGTTTCAAGTGCTGAAACTTGTTATGAATGAACAGCAAAATCATCAAGTTTGAGAAACTAAAACTTAAAATTTGTTGTGACCTCATGCGGAATCCAACAACTTTGCGGACTGCGAAGCAATTATGTAGTTGGGCAGGGTTTGACAGGTGTGTACCCATACGAATTTCTGCGTTTGAGTGAGGAAACAAAAAAATATGAAGGCTGAGATGTGAAGATTTTGAATTTGCACTTGGCCTCACTAACCTCTACATGCTCCATATATACATTTTAACAACTGTTGATATGGCGACTTCTTCGTATTTTTTTGCGCGAGGGTAGTGACACCCCTGTTGGAAATATGCCCTAGAGGCAATAATATAAGGATTATTATTATATTTCCTTGTTCATGATAATTGTCTTTTATTCATGCTATAATTGTGTTATCCGGAAATCGTAATACATGTGTGAATACATAGACACCAACATGTCCCTAGTAAGCCTCTAGTTGACTAGCTCGTTGATCAACAGATAGTCATGGTTTCCTGACTATGGACATTGGATGTCATTGATAACAAAATCACATCATTAGGAGAATGATGTGATGGACAAGACCCAATCCTAAACATAGCACAAGATCGTATAGTTCGTTTGCTAGAGTTTTTCCAATGTCAAGTATCTTTTCCTTAGACCATGCGTGTAACTCCCGGATACCGTAGGAGTGCTTTGGGTGTACCAAACGTCACAACGTAACTGGGTGACTATAAAGGTATACTACGGGTATCTCCGAAAGTGTCTGTTGGGTTGACACGGATCAAGACTGGGATTTGTCACTCCGTATGACGGAGAGGTATCTCTGGGCCCACTCGGTAATGCATCATCATAATGAGCTCAAAGTGACCAAGTGTCTGGTCACGGGATCATGCATTACGGTACGAGTAAAGTGACTTGCCGGTAACAAGATTGAACGAGGTATTGCGATACCGACGATCGAATCTCGGGCAAGTAACGTACCGATTGACAAAGGGAATTGTATACGGGGTTGCTTGAATCCTCGACATCGTGGTTCATCCGATGAGATCATCGAGGAGCATGTGGGAGCCAACATGGGTATCCA
Organism: Triticum dicoccoides; assembly: GCF_002162155.2. NCBI lineage: Eukaryota > Viridiplantae > Streptophyta > Magnoliopsida > Poales > Poaceae > Triticum > Triticum dicoccoides. The sequence continues at coordinate 439,288,175 of NC_041380.1, forward strand.
GATCCCGCTGTTGGTTATTGACCGGAGAGTCGTCTCGGTCATGTCTACATGTCTCCCGAACCCGTAGGGTCTACACACTTAAGGTTCGGTGACGCTGGGGTTATAGAGATATGAATATGCAGTAACCCGAAAGTTGTCCAGAGTCCCGGATGAGATCCCAGACGTCACGAGGAGTTCCGGAATGGTCCGGAGGTGAAGAATTATATATAGGAAGTGCAGTTTCGGCCATCGGGAGAATTTCGGGGTCACCGGTATTGTACCGGGACCACCGGAAGGGTCCCAGGGGTCCACCGGGTGGGGCCACCCATCCCGGAGGGCCCCATGGGATAAAGTGGGGAGGGGAACTAGCCCATAGTGGGCTGGTGCGCCCCCCTTGGCCCACCCCATGCGCCTAGGGTTGGGAACCCTAGGGTGGGGGGGCGCCCCACCTGGCTTGGGGGGCACTCCACCCCTTGGCCGCCGCCCCCCTAGGAGATCCCATCTCCTAGGGCCGGTGCACCCCCTAGGGGGCCTATATATAGGGGGGAGAGGGAGGGGCAGCCGCACCCCTTGAGTCTTGGCGCCTCCCTCTCCCCTAATACACCTCTCCTTCTCGTAGTAGAACGGTGAAGCCCTGCTGCGGTGATCCCTGCATCCACCACCACGCCGTCGTGCTGCTGGATCTTCATCAACCTCTCCTTCCCCCTTGCTGGATCAAGAAGGAGGAGACATCACGCTGACCGTACGTGTGTTGAACGCGGAGGTGCCATCCGTTCGGCGCTAGGATCTCCGGTGATTTGGATCACGTCGAGTACGACTTCCTCATCCCCGTTCTTTGAACGCTTCCGCGCATGATCTACAAAGGTATGTAGATGCAATCCGTGTTGGGGAACGTAGCAGAAATTCAAAATTTTCCTACGCGTCACCAAGATCTATCTATGGAGAAACCAGCAACAAGGGGAAGGAGAGTGCATCTACATACCCTTGTAGATCGCTAAGCGGAAGCGTTCAAGTAAACGGGGTTGATGAAGTCGTACTCGTCGTGATTCAAATCACCGATGATCAAGTGCCGAACGGACGGCACCTCCGCGTTCAACACACGTACAGCCCGGTGACGTCTCCCACGCCTTGATCCAGCAAGGAGAGAGGGAGAGGTTGAGGAAGACTCCATCCAACAGCAGCACAACGGCGTGGTGGTGATGGAGGAGCGTGGCAATCCAGCAGGGCTTCGCCAAGCACCATGGGAGAGGAGGAGGAGTAGAGGCAGGGCTGCACCAAGAGGGAGATCGAATCGCGTCTTATGGGCAGCCCCATGCCTCAATATATATAGGGGAGAAGGGGGCTGCGCCCCCTTTAGGGTTTCCCACCCCCTAGGGGCGGCGGCCAGCCCTAGATGGGTTTTGGGGTGCGGCCAAGAGGGGAAGGGAGAAGGAGGCGCACCAATATGGGCCCTAAGGCCCATATCCCCTTAGGGTTTGCCCCTTCTCCCCTTTAAGCCGCATGGGCCATGGTGGGAGGCGCCCTAGCCCACCTAGGGGCTGGTGCTCTCTCATACTTGGCCCATGTATGCCTCTGGAGCATGTGGCCCCACTTGGTGGACCCCCGAGACCCTCCCGGTGGTCCCGGTACAATACCGATATCGCCCGAAACTTTTCCGGTGACCAAAACAGGACTTCCCATATATAAATCTTTACCTCCGGACCATTCCGGAACTCCTCGTGACGTCCGGGATCTCATCCGGGACTCCGAACAACATTCGGTAACCACATACAAGCTTCCTTTATAACCCTAGCGTCATCGAACCTTAAGTGTGTAGACCCTACGGGTTCGGGAGACATGCAGACATGACCGAGACGTTCTCCGGTCAATAACCAACAGCGGGATCTGGATACCCATGTTGGCTCCCACATGTTCCACGATGATCTCATCGGATGAACCACGATGTCAAGGACTTAATCAATCCCGTATTCAATTCCCTTTGTCTATCGGTATGTTACTTGCCCGAGATTCGATCGTCGGTATCCAATACCTTGTTCAATCTCGTTACCGGCAAGTCTCTTTACTCGTTCCGTAACACATCATCCCGTGATCAACCCCTTGGTCACATTGTGCACATTATGATGATGTCCTACCGAGTGGGCCCAGAGATACCTCTCCGTTTACACGGAGTGACAAATCCCAGTCTCGATTCGTGCCAACCCAACAGACACTTTCGGAGATACCTGTAATGCACCTTTATAGTCACCCAGTTACGTTGTGACGTTTGGTACACCCAAAGCATTCCTACGGTATCCGGGAGTTGCACAATCTCATGGTCTAAGGAAAAGATACTTGACATTAGAAAAGCTTTAGCATACGAACTACACGATCTTTGTGCTAGGCTTAGGATTGGGTCTTGTCCATCACATCATTCTCCTAATGATGTGATCCCGTTATCAACGACATCCAATGTCCATAGCTAGGAAACCATGACTATCTGTTGATCACAACGAGCTAGTCAACTAGAGGCTCACTAGGGACATATTGTGGTCTATGTATTCACACGTGTATTACGATTTCCGGATAATACAGTTATAGCATGAATAAAAGACAATTATCATGAACAAGGAAATATAATAATAACACTTTTATTATTGCCTCTAGGGCATATTTCCAACAGTCTCCCACTTGCACTAGAGTCAATAATCTAGTTCACATCGCCATGTGATTAACACTCACAGGTCACATCGCCATGTGACTAATACCCAAGAGTTTTAGGTTTGATCATGTTGCTTGTGAGAGAGGTTTTAGTCAACGGGTCCGAACCTTTCAGATCCGTGTGTGCTTTACAAATCTCTATGTCATCTCCTAGATGTAGCTACCACGCTCTATTTGGAGCTATTCCAAATAACTGTTCTACTTGGAGCTATTCTAAATTGTTGCCTCATAATACGTATCCGGTATCTCTTCTTTACGACGTGTTAAGCTTGCATCGACGTAACCTTTACGACGAACTCTTTTACCACCTCCATAATCGAGAAAATTCCTTAGTCCACTAGTTACCAAGGATAACTTTGACCGCTGTCTGTGAGCCATTCTTGGATCACTCTTGTACCCCTTGACTGACTCATGGCAAGGCACACTTCAGGTGCGGTACACAGCATAGCATACTGAAGAGCCTACGTCTTAAGCATAGGGGACGACCTTCGTCCTTTCTCTCTATTCTGCCGTGGTCGAGCTTTAAGTCTTAACTTCGTACCTTACAACTCAGGCAAGAACTCCTTCTTTGATTGGTCCATCTTGAACACCTTCAAGATCATGTCAAGGTATGTGCTCATTTGAAAGTATTATTAAGCATTTTGATCTATCCTTATAGATCTTGATGCTCAATGTTCAAGTAGCTTAATCCAGGCTTTCCATTGAAAAACACTTTCAAAATAACCCTATATGCTTTCCAGAAATTCTACGTCATTTCTGATCAACAATATGTCAACAACATATACTCATCAGAAATTCTATAGTGCTCCCACTCACTTCTTTGGAAATACAAGTTTCTCATAAACTTTGTACAAACCCAAAATTTTTGATCATCATCAAAGCATACATTCCAACTCCGAGATGCTCACTCCAGTCCTTAGAAGGATTGCTGGAGCTTTGCATACTTATTAGCATCTTTCGGGATTGACAAAACCTTCCGGTTGTATCACATACAACCTTTCCTCAAGTATAACGTCGAGGAAACAATGTTTTGACATCCTATCTGCAAGATTTCATCAATCATGCAGTAACTGCTAATCCAATTCCAACAGACTCTTAGCATCGCTACGAGTGAGAAAACCTCACCGTAATCAACTCCTTGAACTTGTCGGAAAATATCTTAACGACAAGTCGAGCTTTCTTAATGGTAATTCTTACCATCATTGTCTGTCTTCCTTTTAAAATCCATCCGTACCCAATGGCCTTACGACCATCAAGTATTTCTTCCAAAGTCATGGATCCGTTCTCGGATTTTATGGCCTCGAGCCATTTATCGGAATCCGGGCCCACCATCGCTTCTCCATAGCTCGTAGGTTCATTGTTGTCCAGCAACATGACTTCCAAGACAGGATTACGTACCACTCTGAAGTAATACGTATCCTTGTCATCCTACGAGGTTTGGGAGTGACTTGATCTGAAGTTTCATGATCACAATCATAAGCTTCTACTTCAATTGGTGTAGGTGCCGCAGGAACAACTTCCTGTGCCCTGCTACACACTGGTTGAAGTGATGGTTCAATAACCTCATCAAGTCTCCACCATCCTCCCACTCAATTCTTTCGAGAGAAACCTTTCCTCGAGAAAGGACCCGATTCTAGAAACAATTCATATTGCTTTCGGATCTGAATAAGGAGGTATACCCAACTGTTTTGGGTGTCCTATGAAGATGTATTTTATCCGCTTTGGGTTCGAGCTTATCAATCCTGAAACTTTTTCACATAAGCGTCACAGCCCCAAACCTTTAAGAAACGACAACTTAGGTTTCTCTAAACCATAATTCATATGGTGTCATCTCATCGGAATTACGTGGTGCCCTATTTAAAGTGAATGTGGTTGTCTCTAATGCCTAACCCATGGACAATAGTGGTAATTCGATAAGAGACATCATGGTACGCACCATATCCAATAGGGTGCAACTATGATGTTCGGACACACCATCACACTATGGTGTTCCAGGCGGTATTAATTGCGAAACAATTTCGACAATGTCTTAATTGTGTGCCAAAACTCGTAACTCAGATATTCATCTCTATGATCATATCATAGACATTTTATCCTCTTGTCACAATGATCTTCTACTTCACTCTGAAATTACTTGAACCATTCAATATTTCAGACTTGTGTTTCATCAAGTAAATATTCTCAACATCTACTCGAATCATCTGTGAAGTAAGATCATAACGATATTCACTGCATGCCTCAACACTCATTGGATTGGACACATCAAAATGTGTTACTTCCAACAAGTTGCTATCTTGTTCCATCTTACTGAAAACGAGGCTTTTCAGTCATCTTGCCCATGTGGTATGATTTGCATATCTCAAGTGATTCAAAATCAAGTGAGTCCAAACGGTCCATTTGCATGGAGTTTCTTCATGCATATACACCAATAGACATGGTTCGCATGTCTCAAACTTTTCAAAAACGAGTGAGTCCAAAGATCCATCAACATGGAGCTTCTTCATGCGTTTTATACCATTATGACTTACATGGCAGTGCCACAAGTAAGTGGTACTATCATTACTATCTTATATCTTTTGGCATGAAAATGTGTATCACTACGATCGAGATTCAATAAACCATTCAGGTTTAATACTAATCTTGATGGTAGAGGGAGCGTGCGATGTTTGATCACATCAAACTTGGAAACACTTCCAACACATATCGTCAGCTCACCTTTAGCTAGTCTCCGTTTATTCCGTAGCCTTTTATTTCGAGTTACTAACACTTAGCAACTGAACCGGTATCTTAATACCCTGGTGCTACTAGGAGTACCAGTAAAGTACACATTAACATAATGTATATCCACTATACTTCTATCGACCTTGCCAGCCTTCTCATCTACCAAGTATCTAGGGTAATTCCGCTCTAGTGACTGTTCCCCTTATTACAGAAGCACTTAGTCTCGGGTTTGGGTTCAACCTTGGGTTTCTTCACTAGAGCAGCAGCTGATTTGCCGTTTCATGAAGTATCCCTTCTTGCCCTTGCCCTTCTTGAAACTAGTGGTTTCGACAACCATCAACAATTGATGCTCCTTCTTGATTTCTACTTTCGCGGTGTCAAACATCGCGAATACCTCAAAGGATCATCATATCTATCCCTGATATGTTATAGTTCATCACGAAGCTCTAGTAGCTTGGTGGCAATGTCTTTGGAGAAACATCACTATCTCATCTGGAAGATCAACTCCCACTCGATTCAAGTGATTGTTGTGCTCAGACAATCTGAGCACAAGCTCAACGATTGAGCTTTTCTCCCTTAGTTTGCAGGCTAAGAAAATCGTCGGAGGTCTTATACCTCTTGACATGGGCACGAGCCTGAAATCCCAATTTCAGCCCTCGAAGCATCTCATATGTTTCGCGATGTTTCGAAAACGTCTTTCGTGCCTCAACTCTAAACCGTTTAACTGAACTATCGCGTAGTTATCAAGACGTGTATGTCCGATGTTCACAACATCCACAAACGACGTTTGGGGTTCAGCACACTGAGCGGTGCATTAAGGACATAAGCTTTCTACTGATCGCATAATCGCTACTATCAACTTTCAACTATAATTTTCTCTAGGAACATATCTAAACAGTAGAACTATAGCGCGAGCTACGACATAATTTGCAAAAGGTCTTTTGACTATGTTCAGGATAATTAAGTTCATCTTATGAACTCCCACTTAGATAGACATCCCTCTGGTCATCTAAGTGATCACATGATCCGAGTCAACTAGGCCGTGTCCGATCATCACGTGAGACGGACTAGTCATCATCGGTGAACATCTTCATGTTGATCGTATCTGCTATACGACTCATGCTCGACCTTTCGGTCTCCGTGTTCCGAGGCCATGTCTGCACATGCTAGGCTCGTCAAGTTAACCCTAAGTGTTTTCGCTGTGTAAAACTGTCTTACACCCGTTGTATGTGAACGTAAGAATCCATCACACCCGATCATCATGTGGTGCTTAGAAGCGACGAACTGTAGCAACGGTGCACAGTTAGGGGAGAACACTTCTTGAAATTTTGTAAGGGATCATCTTATTTACTACCGTCGTCCTAAGTAAACAAGATGCATAAACATGATAAACATCACATGCAATCAAATAGAGTAGTGACATGATATGGCCAATATCATATAGCTCCTTTGATCTTCATCTTCGGGGCTCCATGATCATCTTGTCACCGGCATGACACCATGATCTCCATCATCATGATCTCCATCATCGTGTCTTCATGAAGTTGTCACGCCAACGACTACTTCTACTTCTATGGCTAACGCGTTTAGCAATAAAGTAAAGTAAGTTACATGGCGTTCTTCAATGACACGCAGGTCATACAATAAATAAAGACAACTCCTATGGCTCCTGCCGGTTGTCATACTCATCGACATGCAAGTCATGAATCCTATTACAAGAACATGATCAATCTCATACATCACATATCATTCATCACATTCTTCTTGGCCATATCACATCACATAGCATACCCTGCAAAAACAAGTTAGACGTCCTCTAATTGTTGTTTGCATGTTTTACGTGGCTGCTATGGGTTTCTAGCAAGAACGTTTCTTACCTACGCAAGACCACAACATGATATGCCAATTGCTATTTACCCTTCATAAGGACCCTTTTCATCGAATCCGTTCCGACTAAAGTGGGAGAGACTAGCACCCGCTAGCCACCTTATGCACCAAGTGCATGTCAATCGGTGGAACCTGTCTCACGTAAGAGTACGTGTAAGGTCGGTCCGGGCCGCTTCATCCCACAATACCGTCGAAACAAGATTGGACTAGTAACGGTAAGCATATTGAACAACATCAACGCCCACAACTACTTTGTGTTCTACTCGTGCAAAGAATCTACGCAATAGACCTAGCTCATGATGCCACTGTTGGGGAACGTAGCAGAAATTCAAAATTTTCCTACGCGTCACCAAGATCTATCTATGGAGAAACCAGCAACGAGGGGAAGGAGAGTGCATCTACATACCCTTGTAGATCGCTAAGCGGAAGCGTTCAAGTAAACGGGGTTGATGAAGTCGTACTCGTCGTGATTCAAATCACCGATGATCAAGTGCCGAACGGACGGCACCTCCGCGTTCAACACACGTACAGCCCGGTGACGTCTCCCACGCCTTGATCCAGCAAGGAGAGAGGGAGAGGTTGAGGAAGACTCCATCCAACAGCAGCACAACGGCGTGGTGGTGATGGAGGAGCGTGGCAATCCAGCAGGGCTTCGCCAAGCACCATGGGAGAGGAGGAGGAGTAGAGGCAGGGCTGCACCAAGAGGGAGATCGAATCGCGTCTTATGGGCAGCCCCATGCCTCAATATATATAGGGGAGAAGGGGGCTGCGCCCCCTTTAGGGTTTCCCACCCCCTAGGGGTGGCGGCCAGCCCTAGATGGGTTTTGGGGTGCGGCCAAGAGGGGATGGGAGAAGGAGGCGCACCAATATGGGCCCTAAGGCCCATATCCCCTTAGGGTTTGCCCCTTCTCCCCTTTAAGCCGCATGGGCCATGGTGGGAGGCGCCCTAGCCCACCTAGGGGCTGGTGCTCTCTCATACTTGGCCCATGTATGCCTCTGGAGCATGTGGCCCCACTTGGTGGACCCCCGGGACCCTCCCGGTGGTCCCGGTACAATACCGATATCGCCCGAAACTTTTCCGGTGACCAAAACAGGACTTCCCATATATAAATCTTTACCTCCGGACCATTCCGGAACTCCTCGTGACGTCCGGGATCTCATCCGGGACTCCGAACAACATTCGGTAACCACATACAAGCTTCCTTTATAACCCTAGCGTCATCGAACCTTAAGTGTGTAGACCCTACGGGTTCGGGAGACATGCAGACATGACCGAGACGTTCTCCGGTCAATAACCAACAGCGGGATCTGGATACCCATGTTGGCTCCCACATGTTCCACGATGATCTCATCGGATGAACCACGATGTCAAGGACTCAATCGATCCCGTATACAATTCCCTTTGTCTAGCGGTATTTTACTTGCCCGAGATTTGATCGTCGGTATACCGATACCTTGTTCAATCTCGTTACCGGCAAGTCACTTTACTCGTTCCGTAACACATCATCCCGTGATCAACTCCTTGGTCACATTGCGCATATGATGATGTCCTACCGAGTGGGCCCAGAGATACCTCTCCGTTTACACGGAGTGACAAATCCCAGTCTCGATCCGCATAAAACAATAGATACTTTCGGAGATACCTGTAGTGCACCTTTATAGTCACCCAGTTACGTTGTGACGTTTGATACACCCAAAGCACTCCTACAGTATCCAGGAGTTACACGCTCTCATGGTCAAAGGAAGAGATACTTGACATTGGCAAAGCTCTAGCAAACGAACTACACGATCTTTGTGCTAGGCTTAGGATTGGGTCTTGTCCATCACATGATTCTCCTAATGATGTGATCCCGTTATCAACGACATCCAATGTCCATGGTTAGGAAACCGTAACCATCTATTGATCAACGAGCTAGTCAACTAGAGGCTTACTAGGGACATGGTGTTGTCTATGTATCCACACATGTATCTGAGTTTCCTATCAATACAATTATAGCATGGATAATAAACAATTATCATGAACAAGGAAATATAATAATAATCAATTTATTATTGCCTCTAGGGCATATTTCCAACAATCCGATCACTCGTTGCTAGATGAACTCATAGATGGATCTTGGTGAAACCGTAGGAAAATTTTTGTTTTCTGCAATGTTCCCCAACAGTGGCATCATGAGCTAGGTCTATGCGTAGTTCTCTTTGCACGAGTAGAACACAATTTGTTGTGGGCGTACATGTTGTCAACTTTCTTGCCGCTACTAGTCTTATTTTGCTTCAGCGGTATTGTGGGATGAAGCGGCCCAGACCAACCTTACATGTACGCTTACGTGAGACCGGTTCCACCGACTAACATGCACTAGTTGCATAAGGTGGCTGGCGGGTGTCTGTCTCTCCCACTTTAGTTGGAGCTGATTCGATGAAAAGGGTCCTTATGAAGGGTAAATAGAAGTTGACAAATCACGTTGTGGCTTTCACGTAGGTAAGAAAACGTTCTTGCTAGAACCCTATTGCAGCCACGTAAAACTTGCAACAACAATTAGAGGACGTCTAACTTGTTTTTGCAGCAAGTGTTTTGTGATGTGATATGGCCAAAGTTGTGATGAATGATGAATGATATATATGTGATGTATGAGATGTTCATGCTATTGTAATAAGAATCACGACTTGCATGTCGATGAGTATGACAACCGGCAGGAGCCATAGGAGTTGTCTTTATTTTTTGTATGACCTGCGTGTCATTGAGAAACGCCATGTAAATTACTTTACTTTATTGCTAAGCGTGTTAGCCATAGTAGTAGAAGTAATAGTTGGCGAGCAACTTCATGGAGACACGGTGATGGAGATCATGATGATGGAAATCATGGTGTCATGCCAGTGACAAGATGATCATGGAGCCCCAAGATGGAGATCAAAGGAGCTATGTGATATTGGCCATATCATGTCACTATTATTATTTGATTGCATGTGATGTTTATCATGTTTCTGCATCTTGTTTACTTAGAACGACGGTAGTAAATAAGATGATCCCTCATAATAATTTCAAGAAAGTGTTCCCCCTAACTGTGCACCGTTGCGACAGTTCGTTGTTTCGAAGCACCACATGATGATCGGGTGTGATAGATTCCAACGTTCACATACAACGGGTGTAAGACAGATTTACACATGCAAACACTTAGGTTGACTTGACGAGCCTAGCATGTACAGACATGGCCTCGGAACACAGAAGACCGAAAGGTCGAGCATGAGTCGTATAGAAGATACGATCAACATGATGATGTTCACCGATGTTGACTAGTCCGTCTCACGTGATGATCGTACACGGCCTAGTTAACTCGGATCATGTTATACTTAGATGACTGGACGGATATCTATCTGAGTGGGAGTTCATTGAATAATTTGATTTAGATGAACTTAATTATCATGAACTTAGTCTAAAATCTTTACAACATGTATTGTAGATCAAATGGCCAACGTTGTCCTCAACTTCAACGCGTTCCTAGAGAAAACCAAGCTGAAAGACGATGGCAGCAACTATACGGACTGGGTCCAGAACCTGAGGATCATCCTCATAGCTGCCAAGAAAGATTATGTCCTACAAGCACCGCTAGGTGAAGCACCTGCTCTCCCTGCAGAACAAGACGTTATGAACGCTTGGCAGACACGTACCGATGATTACTCCCTCGTTCAGTGCAGCATGCTTTATAGCTTAGAACCGGGGCTCCAAAAACGTTTTGAGAGAGATATGAAAATGGTTTTTCAAGCTCATGCCCGGGTCGAGAGATATGAAGTCTCCGACAAGTTCTTTAGCTGTAAGATGGTGGAAAATAGTTCTGTCAGTGAGCACATACTCACTATGTCAGGGTTACATAACCGCTTGACTCAGCTGGGAGTTAATCTCCCGGATGACGCGGTCATTGACAGAATCCTTCAGTCGCTTCCACCGAGCTACAAGAGCTTTGTGATGAACTTCAATATGCAGGGGATGGAAAAGACCATTCCTGAAGTATTTGCAATGCTGAAATCAGTAGAGGTAGAAGTAAAAAAGGAACATCAAGTGTTGATGGTGAATAAAACCACTAAGTTCAAGAAAGGCAAGGGTAAGAAAACCTTCAAGAAGGAAGGCAAGGGAGTTGCCGCGCCTGGCAAGCAAGCTGCCGGGAAGAAGCCAAAGAATGGACCCAAGCCCGAGACTGAGTGCTTTTATTGCAAGGAAAGTGGTCACTGGAAGCGGAACTGCCCCAAATACTTAGCGGACAAGAAGGCCGGCAAAACGAAAGGTATATGTGATATACATGTAATTGATGTGTACCTTACCAGTACTCGTAGTAGCTCCTGGGTATTTGATACCGGTGCAGTTGCTCACATTTGTAACTCAAAGCAGGAGCTGCGGAATAAGCGGAGACTGGCGAAGGACGAGGTGACGATGCGCGTCGGGAATGGTTCCAAGGTCGATGTGATCGCCGTCGGCACGCTACCTCTACATTTACCTACGGGATTAGTTTTGAACCTCAATAATTGTTATTTAGTTCCAAGTTTGAGCATGAACATTGTATCAGGATCTCGTTTAATACGAGATGGCTACTCATTTAAATCCGAGAATAATGGTTGTTCTATTTATATGAGAGATATGTTTTATGGTCATGCTCCGATGGTGAATGGTTTATTCTTAATGAATCTCGAGCGTAATGCTACACATATCCATAGTGTGAGTACCAAAAGATGTAAGGTTGATAATGATAGTCCCACATACTTGTGGCACTACCGCCTTGGTCACATAGGTGTCAAACGCATGAAGAAGCTCCATGTAGATGGACTTTTAGAGTCTCTTGATTACGAATCATTTGACACGTGCGAACCATGCCTCATGGGTAAAATGACCAAGACTCCATTCTCAGGAACAATGGAGCGAGCAACCAACTTATTGGAAATCATACATACTGATGTATGCGGTCCAATGAGTGTTGAGGCTCGCGGTGGTTATCGTTATGTTCTCACCCTCACTGATGACTTGAGTAGATATGGGTATGTCTATTTAATGAAACACAAGTCTGAGACCTTTGAAAAGTTCAAGGAATTTCAGAGTGAGGTTGAGAATCAACGTGACAGGAAAATCAAGTTCTTGCGATCAGATCGTGGAGGAGAATACTTGAGTCACGAATTTGGCACACACTTAATAAAAAGTGGAATAGTTTCACAACTCACGCCGCCTAGAACACCTCAGCGTAATGGTGTGTCCGAACGTCGTAATCACACTCTATTAGATATGGTGCGATCTATGATGTCTCTTACCGATTTACCACTATCATTTTGGGGCTATGCTTTAGAGACTGCTGCATTCACTTTAAATAGGGCTCCGTCAAAATCCGTTGAGACGACACCGTATGAATTATGGTTTGGGAAGAAACCTAAGCTGTCGTTTCTAAAAGTTTGGGGATGCGATGCTTATGTCAACAAACTTCAACCTGAAAAGCTCGAACCCAAGTCAGAAAAATGCGTCTTCATAGGATACCCTAAAGAAACTATTGGGTATACCTTTCTACCTCAGATCCGAAGGCAAGATCTTTGTTGCCAAGAATGGATCCTTTCTAGAGAGGAGTTTCTCTCGAAAGAAGTAAGTGGGAGGAAAGTAGAACTTGATGAAGTATTACCTCTTGAACCGGAAAATGGCGCAACTCAAGAAAATGTTCCTGAGGTGCCTGCACCGACTAGAGAGGAATTTAATGATGATGATCATGAAACTTCAGATCAAGTTGCTACTGAACTTCGTAGGTCCACAAGGACACGTTCCGCACCAGAGTGGTACGGCAACCCTGTCTTGGAAATCATGTTGTTAGACAACGGTGAACCTTCGAACTATGAAGAAGCGATGGCGGGCCCGGATTCTGACAAATGGCTGGAAGCCATGAAATCCGAGATAGGATCCATGTATGAAAACGAAGTATGGACTTTGACTGACTTGCCCGTTGAGCGGCGAGCCATAGAAAATAAATGGATCTTTAAGAAGAAGACAGACGCGGATGGTAATGTGACCATCTATAAAGCTCGGCTTGTCGCTAAGGGTTATCGACAAGTTCAAGGGGTTGACTACGATGAGACTTTCTCACCGGTAGCGAAGCTGAAGTCCGTCCGAATCATGTTAGCAATTACCGCATTCTATGATTATGAGATATGGCAAATGGACGTCAAAACGGCATTCCTTAATGGTTTCCTTAAGGAAGAATTGTATATGATGCAGACGGAAGGTTTTGTCGATCCTAAGAATGCTGACAAGGTGTGAAAGCTCCAACGCTCGATTTATGGGCTGGTGCAAGCATCTCAGAGTTGGAACATTCGCTTTGATGAGATGATCAAAGCGTTTGGGTTTATGCAGACTTATGGAGAAGCCTGCGTTTACAAGAAAGTGAGTGAGAGCTCTGTAGCATTTCTCATATTATATGTAGATGACATACTTTTGATGGGAAATGATATAGAGCTTTTGGACAGCATTAAGGCCTACTTGAATAAGAGTTTTTCAATGAAGGACCTTGGAGAAGCTGCTTATATATTAGGAATCAAGATCTATAGAGATAGATCAAGACGCCTCATAGGTCTTTCGCAAAGCACATACCTTGATAAGATATTGAAGAAGTTCAATATGGATCAGTCTAAGAAGGGGTTCTTGCTTGTGTTGCAAGGTGTGAAATTGAGCTCAGCTCAATGTCCGACCATGGCAGAAGATATAGAAGAGATGAGTGTCATCCCCTATGCCTCAACCATAGGTTCTATTATGTATGCCATGCTGTGTACCAGACCTGATGTAAACCTTGCCGTAAGTTTGGTAGGTAGGTACCAAAGTAATCCCGGCAAGGAACACTAGACAACGGTCGAGAATATCCTGAAGTACCTGAAAAGGACTAAGGAAATGTTTCTCGTTTATGGAGGTGACGAAGAGCTCGTCGTAAAGCTTATGTCGACGCTAGCTTCGACACAGATCTGGATGACTCTAAGTCACAAACCGGATACGTGTATATTTTGAATGGTGGGGCAGTAAGCTGGTGCAGTTGCAAGCAGAGCGTCGTGGCGGGATCTACATGTGAAGCGGAGTACATGGCAGCCTCGGAGGCAGCGCATGAAGCGATTTGGGTGAAGGAGTTCATCACCGACCTAGGAGTCATACCCAATGCGTCGGGGCCGATCAAACTCTTCTGTGACAACACTGGAGCTATTGCACTTGCCAAGGAGCCCAGGTTTCACAAGAAGACCAGGCACATCAAGCGTCGCTTCAACTCCATTCGTGAAAATGTTCAAGATGGAGACATAGATATTTGTAAAGTACATACGGACCTGAATGTAGCAGATCCGTTGACTAAACCTCTCCCTAGAGCAAAACATGATCAACACCAGAATTCCATGGGTGTTCGATTCATCACAATGTAACTAGATTATTGACTCTAGTGCAAGTGGGAGACTGTTGGAAATATGCCCTAGAGGCAATAATAAAAGGATTATTATTATATTTCCTTGTTCATGATAATTGTCTTTTATTCATGCTATAATTGTGTTATCCGGAAATCATAATACATGTGTGAATACATAGACACCAACATGTCCCTAGTAAGCCTCTAGTTGACTAGCTCGTTGATCAACAGATAGTCATGGTTTCCTAACTATGGACATTGGATGTCATTGATAACGAGATCACATCATTAGGAGAATGATGTGATGGACAAGACCCAATCCTAAACATAGCACAAGATGGTATAGTTCGTTTGCTAGAGTTTTTCCAATGTCAAGTATCTTTTGCTTAGACCATGAGATCGTGTAACTCCCGGATACCGTAGGAGTGCTTTGGGTGTACCAAATGTCACAACGTAACTGGGTGACTATAAAGGTATACTACGGGTATCTCTGAAAGTGTCTGTTGGGTTGACACGGATCAAGACTGGGATTTGTCACTCCGTATGACGGAGAGGTATCTCTGGGCCCACTCGGTAATGCATCATCATAATGAGCTCAAAGTGACCAAGTGTCTGGTCACGGGATCATGCATTATGGTACGAGTAAAGTGACTTGCCGTTAACGAGATTGAACGAGGTATTGGGATACCGACGATCGAATCTCGGGCAAGTAACGTACCGATTGACAAAGGGAATTGTATACGGGGTTGCTTGAATCCTCGACATCGTGGTTCATCCGATGAGATCATCGAAGAGCATGTGGGAGCCAACATGGGTATCCAGATCCCACTGTTGGTTATTGACCGGAGAGTCGTCTCGGTCATGTCTACATGTCTCCCGAACCCGTAGGGTCTACACACTTAAGGTTCGGTGACGCTAGGGTTGTAGAGATATGAATATGCAGTAACCCGAAAGTTGTTCGGAGTCCCAGATGAGATCCCGGACGTCACGAGGAGTTCCGGAATGGTTCGGAGGTGAAGAATTATATATAGAAAGTGCAGTTTCGGCCATCGGGAGAATTTCGGGGTCACCGGTATTGTACCGGGACCACTGGAAGGGTCCCGGGGGTCCACCGGGTGGGGCCACCCATCCCGGTGAAGGAAATATTCCCTAGAGGCAATAATAAAGTTATTATTTATTTCCTTATATCATGATAAATGTTTATTATTCATGCTAGAATTGTATTAACCGAAAACATAATACATGTGTGAATACATAGACAAACAAAGTGTCACTAGTATGCCTCTACTTGACTAGCTCGTTAATCAAAGATGGTTATGTTTCCTAACCATGAACAAGTAGTTGTTATTTGATTAACGGGATCACATCATTAAGTGAATGATCTGATTGACATGACCCATTCCATTAGCTTAGCACCCGATCGTTTAGTATGTTGCTATTGCTTTCTTCATGACTTATACATGTTCCTATGACTATGAGATTATGCAACTCCCGTTTACCAGAGGAACACTTTGTGTGCTACCAAACGTCACAACGTAACTGGGTGATTATAAAGGAGCTCTACAGGTGTCTCCAAAGGTACATGTTGGGTTGGCGTATTTCGAGATTAGGATTTGTCACTCCGATTGTCGGAGAGGTATCTCTGGGCCCTCTCGGTAATGCACATCACTTAAGCCTTGCAAGCATTGCAATTAATGAGTTAGTTGCGGGATGATGTATTACAGAACGAGTAAAGAGACTTGCCGGTAACGAGATTGAACCAGGTATTGGAATATCGACGATCGAATCTCGGGCAAGTAACATACCGATGACAAAGGGAACAACGTATGTTGTTATGCGGTCTGACCGATAAAGATCTTCGTAGAATGTGTAGGAGCCAATATGAGCATCCAAGTTCCGCTATTGGTTATTGACCGGAGACGTGTCTCGGTCATGTCTACATTGTTCTCGAACCCGTAGGGTCCGCACGCTTAAGGTTACGATGACAGTTATATTATGAGTTTATGCATTTTGATGTACCGAAGTTTATTCGGAGTCCCAGATGTGATCACAGACATGACGAGGAGTCTCAAAATGGTCGAGACATAAAGATTGATATATTGGAAGCCTATATTTGGATATTGGAAGTGTTCCGGGTGAAATCGGGATTTTACCGGAGTACCGGGAGGTTACCGGAACCCCCCGGGAGGTACATGGGCCTTAATGGGCCTTAGTGGAAGAAGAGGGGAGGCGGCCATGGCTGGGCCACGCGCCCCTCCCCCCTAGTCCGAATAGGACAAGGAGAGAGGGGGCCGGCGCCCCCTTCCTTCTCTCTCTCTCTTTTCCCACCTCGCGAGTCCTATTCCAACTAGGATTGGGGGAGAAGTCCTACTCCCGGAGGGAGTAGGACTCCTCCTGGCGTGCACTATGTGGCCGGCCGGCCTCCCCCTCTTGGTCCTTTATATACAGAGGCAGGGGCACCCCAGAGAGACACAAGTCGATCCACGTGATCTTATTCTTAGCCGTGTGCGGCGCCCCCAACCACCATAGTCCTCGATAATATTGTAGCGGTGCTTAGGCGAAGCCCTGCAGCAGTAGTACATCAAGATCGTCACCACGCCGTCGTGCTGACGGAACTCTTCCCCAACACTTTGCTGGATCGGAGTCCGGGGATCGTCATCAAGCTGAACGTGTGCTAAAACTCGGAGGTGCCGTAGTTTCGGTGCTTGATCGGTCGGGCCGTGAAGATGTACGACTACATCAACCAAACACTTCCGTTGTCGATCTACAAGGGTACGTAGATCACACTCTCCCCTCGTTGCTGTGCATCACCATGATCTTGCGTGTGCGTAGGAAAATTTTGAAATTACTACGTTCCCCAACAGTGGTATCAGAGCCTAGGTTTTATATGTTGATGTTATATGCACGGGTAGAACACAAGTGAGTTGTGGGCGATATAAGTCATACTGCTTACCAGCATGTCATACTTTGGTTCGGCGGTATTGTTGGACGAAGCAGCCCGGACCGACATTACGCGTACGCTTACGCGAGACCGGTTCTCCCGACGTGCTTTGCACATAGGTGGCTTGCGGGTGACAGTTTCTCCAACTTTAGTTGAATCGAGTGTGGCTACGCCCGGTCCTTGTGAAGGTTAAAACAGCACCAACTAGACAAACTATCGTTGTGGTTTTGATGCGTATGTAAGATTGGTTCTTGCTTAAGCCCGTAGCAGCCACGTAAAACTTGCAACAACAAAGTAGAGGACGTCTAACTTGTTTTTGCAGGGCATGTTGTGATGTGATATGGTCAAGACATGATGCTAAATTTTATTGTATGAGATGATCATGTTTTGTAACCGAGTTATAGGCAACTGGCAGGAGCCATATGGTTGTCGCTTTATTGTATGCAATGCAATCGCGCTGTAATGCTTTACTTTATCACTAAACGGTAGCGATAGTCGTGGAAGCACAAGCTTGGCGAGACGACAACGATGCTACGATGGAGATCAAGGTGTCGCGCCGGTGACGATGGTGATCACGACGGTGCTTCGGAGATGGAGATCACAAGCACAAGATGATGATGGCCATATCAGATCACTTATACTGATTGCATGTGATGTTTATCTCTTATGCATCTTATCTTGCTTTGATTGACGGTAGCATTATAAGATGATCTCTCACTAATTATCAAGAAGTGTTCTCCCTGAGTATGCACCGTTGCGAAAGTTCTTCGTGCTGAGACACCACATGATGATCGGGTGTGATAGGCTCTACGTTCAAATACAATGGGTGCAAAACAGTTGCATACGCGGAATACTCAGGTTATACTTGACGAGCCAAGCATATACAGATATGGCCTCGGAACACGGAGACCGAAAGGTCGAGCGTGAATCATATAGTAGATATGATCAACATAGTGATGTTCACCAATGAAACTACTCCATCTCACGTGATGATCGGACATGGTTTAGTTGATTTGGATCACGTAATCACTTAGAGGATTAGAGGGATGTCTATCTAAGTGGGAGTTCTTTAAGTAAATTAACTAAACTTAAATTTATCATGAAACTTAGTACCTGATAAGTATCTTGCTTGTTTATGTTTGATTGTAGATAGATGGCTCGTGCTGTTGTTCCGTTGAATTTTAATGCGTTCCTAGAGAAAACAAAGTTGAAAGATGATGGTAGCAATTACACGGACTGGGTCCGTAACTTGAGGATTATCCTCATTGCTGCACAGAAAAATTACGTCCTGGAAGCACCGCTAGGTGCCAGGCCTGCTGCAGGAGCAACACCGGATGTTATGAACGTCTGGCAGAGCAAAGCTGATGACTACTCAATAGTTCAATGTGCCATGCTTTACGACTTAGAATCGGGACTTCAACGACGTTTTGAACATCATGGGGCATATGAGATGTTCCAGGAGTTGAAGTTAATATTTCAAGCAAATGCCCGGATTGAGAGATATGAAGTCTCCAATAAGTTCTATAGCTGCAAGATGGAGGAGAACAGTTCTGTCAGTGAGCATATACTCAAAATGTCTGGGTATAATAATCACTTGATTCAATTGGGAGTTAATCTTCCAGATGATTGCGTCATTGACAGAATTCTCCAATCACTGCCACCAAGCTACAAGGGCTTCGTGATGAACTATAATATGCAAGGGATGAATAAGACTATTCCCGAGCTCTTCGCAATGCTGAAAGCTGCGGAGGTAGAAATCAAGAAGGAGCATCAAGTGTTGATGGTCAACAAGACCACTAGTTTCAAGAAAAAGGGCAAAGGGAAGAAGAAGGGGAACTTCAAAAAGAACGGCAAGCAAGTTGCTACTCAAGAGAAGAAACCCAAACCTGGACCTAAACCTGAAACTGAGTGCTTCTATTGCAAGCAGACTGGTCACTGGAAGCGGAACTGCCCCAAGTATTTGGCGGATAAGAAGGATGGCAAGGTGAACAAAGGTATATGTGATATACATGTTATTGATGTGTACCTTACTAATGCTCGCAGTAGCACTTGGGTATTTGATACTGGTTCTGTTGCTAATATTTGCAACTCGAAACAGGGACTACGGATTAAGCGAAGATTGGCTAAGGACGAGGTGACAATGCGCGTGGGAAACGGTTCCAAAGTCGATGTGATCGCAGTCGGCACGCTACCTCTACATCTACCTTCGGGATTAATATTAGACCTAAATAATTGTTATTTGGTGCCAGCGTTAAGCATGAACATTATATCTGGATCTTGTTTGATGCGAGACGGTTAGTCATTTAAATCAGAGAATAATGGTTGTTCTATTTATATGAGTAATATCTTTTATGGTCATGCACCCTTGAAGAGTGGTCTATTCTTGTTGAATCTCGATAGTAGTAACACACATATTCATAATGTTGAAGCCAAAAGATGCAGAGTTGATAATGATAGTGCAACATATTTGTGGCACTGCCGTTTAGGCCATATCGGTGTAAAGCGCATGAAGAAACTCCATACTGATGGACTTTTGGAACCACTTGATTATGAATCACTTGGTACTTGTGAACCATGCCTCATGGGCAAGATGACCAAAACACCGTTCTCCGGTACTATGGAGAGAGCAACAGATTTGTTGGAAATCATACATACAGATGTATGTGGTCCGATGAATATTGAGGCTCGTGGCGGATATCGTTATTTTCTCACCTTCATAGATGACTTAAGCAGATATGGGTATATCTACATAATGAAACATAAGTCTGAAACATTTGAAAAGTTCAAAGAATTTCAGAGTGAAGTTGAAAATCATCGTAACAAGAAAATAAAGTTTCTACGATCTGATCGTGGAGGAGAATATTTGAGTTACGAGTTTGGTGTACATTTGAAAAATTGTGGAATAGTTTCGCAACTCACGCCACCCGGAACACCACAGCGTAATGGTGTGTCCGGACGTTGTAATTGTACTTTACTAGATATGATGCGATCTATGATGTCTCTTACTGATTTACCGCTATTATTTTGGGGATACGCTCTAGAGACGGCCGCATTCACGTTAAATAGGGCACCATCAAAATCCGTTGAGACGACGCCTTATGAACTGTGGTTTGGCAAGAAACCAAAGTTGTCGTTTCTGAAAGTTTGGGGCTGCAATGCTTATGTGAAAAAGCTTCAACCTGATAAGCTCGAACCCAAATCGGAGAAATGTGTCTTCATAGGATATCCAAAGGAGACTATTGGATACACCTTCTATCACAGATCCGAAGGCAAGACTTTTGTTGCTAAATTCGGAAACTTTCTGGAGAAGGAGTTTCTCTCGAAAGAAGTGAGTGGGAGGAAAGTAGAACTTGATGAGGTAACTGTACCTGCTCCCTTATTGGAAAGTAGTACATCACAGAAAACTGTTTCTATGACACCTACACCAGTTAGTGAGGAAGCTAATGATGATGATCATGAAACTTCAGAACAAGATACTACTGAACCTCGTAGATCAACCAGAGTAAGATCCGTGCCAGAGTGGTACGGTAATCCCGTTCTGGAAGTCATGCTACTAGATCATGATGAACCTACGAACTATGAAGAAGCGATGGTGATCCCAGATTCCGCAAAGTGGCTTGAAGCCATGAAATCTGAGATGGGATCCATGTATGAGAACAAAGTATGGACTTTGGTTGACTTGCCGGATGATTGGCAAGCAATTGAGAATAAATGGATCTTCAAGAAGAAGACTGACACTGACGGTAATATTACTGTCTACAAAGCTCGACTTGTCGCAAAAGGTTTTCGGCAGGTTCAAGGGATTGACTACGATGAGACCTTCTCACCCGTAGCGATGCTTAAGTCTGTCCGAATCATGTTAGCAATTGCCGCATTTTATGATTATGAAATTTGGCAGATGGATGTCAAAACTGCATTCCTGAATGGATTTCTGGAAGAAGAGTTGTATATGATGCAACCAGAAGGTTTTGTCGATCCAAAGGGAGCTAACAAAGTGTGCAAGCTCCAGCGATCCATTTATGGACTGGTGCAAGCCTCTCGGAGTTGGAATAAACTCTTTGATAGTGTGATCAAAGCATTTGGTTTTATACAGACTTTTGGAGAAGCCTGTATTTACAAGAAAGTGAGTGGGAGCTCTATAGCATTTCTGATATTATATGTAGATGACATATTACTAATTGGAAATAATATAGAATTTCTGGATAGCATAAAGGGATACTTGAATAAGAGTTTTTCAATGAAAGACCTCGGTGAAGCTGCTTACATATTAGGCATTAAGATCTATAGAGATAGATCAAGACGCTTAATTGGACTTTCACAAAGCACATACCTTGACAAAGTTTTGAAGAAGTTCAAAATGGATCAAGCAAAGAAAGGGTTCTTACCTGTGTTACCAGGTGTGAAGTTGAGTAAGACTCAATCCCCGACCACTGCAGAAGATAGAGAGAAAATGAAAGACGTTCCCTATGCTTCAGCCATAGGATCTATCATGTATGCAATGCTGTGTACCAGACCTGATGTGTGCCTTGCTATAAGTCTAGCAGGGAGGTATCAAAGTAATCCAGGAGTGGATCACTAGACAGCGGTCAAGAACATCCTGAAATACCTGAAAAGGACTAAGGATATGTTTCTCATATATGGAGGTGACAAAGAGCTCATCGTAAAAGGTTACGTTGATGCAAGCTTTGACACTGATCCGAACGATTCTAAATCGCAAACCGGATACGTGTTTACATTAAACGGTGGAGCTGTCAGTTGGTGCAGTTCTAAACAAAGCGTTGTAGCGGGATCTACATGTGAAGTGGAGTACATAGCTGCTTCGGAAGCAGCAAATGAAGGAGTCTGGATGAAGGAGTTCATATCCGATCTAGGTGTCATACCTAGTGCATCGGGTCCAATGAAAATCTTTTGTGACAATACTGGTGCAATTGCCTTGGCAAAGGAATCCAGATTTCACAAGAGAACCAAGCACATCAAGAGACGCTTCAATTCCATCCGGGATCTAGTCCAGGTGGGAGACATAGAGATTTGCAAGATACATACGGATCTGAATGTTGCAGACCCATTGACTAAGCCTCTTCCACGAGCAAAACATGATCAGCACCAAGGCTCCATGGGTGTTAGAATCATTACTGTGTAATCTAGATTATAGACTCTAGTGCAAGTGGGAGACTGAAGGAAATATGCCCTAGAGGCAATAATAAAGTTATTATTTATTTCCTTATATCATGATAAATGTTTATTATTCATGCTAGAATTGTATTAACCGGAAACATAATACATGTGTGAATACATAGACAAACAAAGTGTCACTAGTATGCCTCTACTTGACTAGCTCGTTAATGAAAGATGGTTATGTTTCCTAACCATGAACAAGTAGTTGTTATTTGATTAACGAGATCACATCATTAAGTGAATGATCTGATTGACATGACCCATTCCATTAGCTTAGCACCCGATCGTTTAGTATGTTGCTATTGCTTTCTTCATGACTTATACATGTTCCTATGACTATGAGATTATGCAACTCCCGTTTACCAGAGGAACACTTTGTGTGCTACCAAACGTCACAACATAACTGGGTGATTATAAAGGAGCTCTACAGGTGTCTCCAAAGGTACATGTTGGGTTGGCGTATTTCGAGATTAGGATTTGTCACTCCGATTGTCGGAGAGGTATCTCTGGGCCCTCTCGGTAATGCACATCACTTAAGCCTTGCAAGCATTGCAACTAATGAGTTAGTTGCGGGATGATGTATTACAGAACGAGTAAAGAGACTTGCCGGTAATGAGATCGAACCAGGTATTGGAATACCGATGATCGAATCTCGGGCAAGTAACATACCGATGACAAAGGGAACAACGTATGTTGTTATGCGGTCTGACCGATAAAGATCTTCGTAGAATATGTAGGAGCCAATATGAGCATCCAGGTTCCGCTATTGGTTATTGACCGGAGACGTGTCTCGGTCATGTCTACATTGTTCTCGAACCCGTAGGGTCCGCACGCTTAAGGTTACGATGACAGTTATATTATGAGTTTATGCATTTTGATGTACGAAAGTTTATTCGGAGTCCCGGATGTGATCACGGACATGACGAGGAGTCTCGAAATGGTCGAGACATAAAGATTGATATATTGGAAGCCTATATTTGGATATCGGAAGTGTTCCGGGTGAAATCGGGATTTTACCGGAGTACCGGGAGGTTACCGGAACCCCCCGGGAGGTACATGGGCCTTAATGGGCCTTAGTGGAAGAAGAGGAGAGGCGGCCATGGCTGGGCCGCGCGCCCCTCCCCCCTAGTCTGAATAGGACAAGGAGAGAGGGGGTCGGTGTTGGGTTTCGTAGTAAATTCAAAAATTTTCCTACGCGCACACAGGATCATGTGATGCATAGCAACGAGAGGAGAGTGTTGTCTACGTACCCAACGCAGACCGACTGCGGAAGCAATGACACGACGTAGAGGAAGTAGTCGTACGTCTTCACGATCCAACCGATCAAGCACCGAAACTACGGCACCTCCGAGTTCGAGCACACGTTCAGCTCGATGACGATCCCCGGACTCCGATCCAGCAAAGTGTTGGGGAAGAGTTTCGTCAGCACGACGGCGTGGTGACGATCTTGATGAACTACAGCAGCAGGGCTTCGCCTAAACTCCGCTACAGTATTATCGAGGAATATGGTGGCAGGGGGCACCGCACACGGGTAAGGAATCGATCACGTGGATCAACTTGTGTCAACTTGTGTGTTTAGAGGTGCCCCTGCCTCCGTATATAAAGGAGGAGAGGAGGGGAGGCTGGCCGGCCAAAGAGGGAGGCGCAGGAGAGTCCTACTCCCTCTGGGAGTAGGATTCCTCCCCCCAATCCTAGTCCAACTAGGATTCCTCGGAGGGGAAGGGAGAGAGGGGGGCCGGCCACCTTCTCCTAGTCCTAATAGGACTAGGGGAGGGGAAAGAGGCGCAGCCACCTTGGGCTGCCCCTTTCTCCTTTCCACTAAGGCCCATGATGGCCCATATGGCTCCCGGGGGGTTCCGGTAACCTCCCGGTAACCCGGTAAAATCCCGATTTCACCCGGAACACTTCCGATGTCCAAACATAGGCTTCCAATATATCAATCTTTACGTCTCGACCATTTCGAGACTCCTCGTCATGTCCGTGATCACAGCTGGGACTCCGAACAACCTTCGGTACATCAAAATGCATAAACTCATAATATAACTGTCATCGTAACCTTAAGCGTGCGGACCCTACGGGTTCGAGAACAATGTAGACATGACCGAGACATGTCTCTGGTCAATAACCAATAGCGGGACCTGGATGCCCATATTGGCTCCTACATATTCTACGAAGATCTTTATCGGTCAGACCGCATAACAACATACGTTGTTCCCTTTGTCATCGGTATGTTACTTGCCCGAGATTCGATCGTCGGTATCCAATACCTAGTTCAATCTCGTTAACGGCAAGTCTCTTTACTCGTTTCGTAATACATCATCTCACAACTAACATATTAGTTGTAATGCTTGCAAGGCTTATGTGATGTGTATTACCGAGAGGGCCCAGAGATACCTCTCCGACAATCGGAATGACAAATCCTAATCTCGAAATACGCCAACCCAACATCGACCATTGGAGACACCTGTAGTACTCCTTTATAATCACCCATTTACGTTGTGACGTTTGGTAGTACCCAAAGTGTTCCTCCGGTAAACGGGAGTTGCATAATCTCATAGTCGTAGGAACATGTATAAGTCATGAAGAAAGCAATAGCAACATACTAAACGATCAGGTGCTAAGCTAATGGAATGGGTCATGTCAATCAGATCATTCTACTAATGATGTGACCTCGTTAATCAAATAACAACTCATTGTTCATGGTTAGGAAACATAACCATCTTTGATTAACGAGCTAGTCAAGTAGAGGCATACTAGTGACACTCTGTTTGTCTATGTATTCACACATGTATTATGTTTCCGGAAAATACAATTCTAGCATGAATAATAAACATTTATCATGATTATAAGGAAATAAATAATAACTTTATTATTGCCTCTAGGGCATATTTCCTTCATATCATCCATATAAGCTTCCACATTCCGACTGATTTGGGTGAGTAGACACTTCTGAATCATTCGCATAAAAGTGGCTCCGGCATTCTTGAGGCCGAATGGCATGGTGATATAGCAGAAGCACCCGAATGGAGTGATGAAAGCTGTTTTTACCTCATCGGGCCCGTACAGACGGATCTGGTGGTACCCGGAGTAAGCATCTAAAAAAGACAACCTCTCGCATCCCGCGGTCGAGTCAACAATTTGATCTATGCGAGGGAGAGGAAAGTGATCTTTCGGGCAGGCCCGGTTGATGTGCTTGAAATCAATGCACATTCGGAGCGACTTGTCCTTCTTAGGAACCATGACGACATTAGCGAGCCACTCGGAGTGGTATATCTCTCGGATAAATCCTGCCGCCAACAGTCGAGCCACTTCTTCACCGATGGCCTTTCTCTTCTGGACGGCGGACCGCCGAAGATGCTCTTTGACTGGTTTTGCAGACGAGTCGACTCTTAGGCGATGCTCAGCCAGTCCCCTGGGAACACCTGGCATGTCAGCGGGCTTCCATGCAAAAATGTCCCAGTTCTCACGGAGGAACTGGATGAGCGCTTCTTCCTATTTTGGGTCGAGTGTTATGGAGATGCGGGTCGTGTTGGGTTTCGTAGTAATTTCAAAAATTTTCCTACGCGCACACAGGATCATGTGATGCATAGCAACGAGAGGAGAGTGTTGTCTACGTACCCAGCGCAGACCGACTGCGGAAGCAATGACACGACGTAGAGGAAGTAGTCGTACGTCTTCACGATCCAACCGATCAAGCACCGAAACTACGGCACCTCCGAGTTCGAGCACACGTTCAGCTCGATGACGATCCCCGGACTCCGATCCAGCAAAGTGTCGGGGAAGAGTTTCGTCAGCACGACGGCGTGGTGACGATCTTGATGAACTACAGCAGCAGGGCTTCGCCTAAACTCCGCTACAGTATTATCGAGGAATATGGTGGCAGGGGGCACCGCACACGGCTAAGGAATCGATCACGTGGATCAACTTGTGTCAACTTGTGTGTTTAGAGGTGCCCCTGCCTCCGTATATAAAGGAGGAGAGGAGGGGAGGCTGGCCGGCCAAAGAGGGAGGCGCAGGAGAGTCCTACTCCCTCTGGGAGTAGGATTCCTCCCCCCAATCCTAGTCCAACTAGGATTCATCGGAGGGGAAGGGAGAGAGGGGGGCCGGCCACCTTCTCCTAGTCCTAATAGGACTAGGGGAGGGGAAAGAGGCGCAGCCACCTTGGGCTGCCCCTTTCTCCTTTCCACTAAGGCCCATGATGGCCCATATGGCTCCCGGGGGGTTCCGGTAACCTCCCGGTAACCCGGTAAAATCCCGATTTCACCCGGAACACTTCCGATGTCCAAACATAGGCTTCCAATATATCAATCTTTACGTCTCGACCATTTCGAGACTCCTCGTCATGTCCGTGATCACATCCGGGACTCCGAACAACCTTCGGTACATCAAAATGCATAAACTCATAATATAACTGTCATCGTAACCTTAAGCGTGCGGACCCTACGGGTTCGAGAACAATGTAGACATGACCGAGACATGTCTCTGGTCAATAACCAATAGCGGGACCTGGATGCCCATATTGGCTCCTACATATTCTACGAAGATCTTTATCGTTCAGACCGCATAACAACATACGTTGTTCCCTTTGTCATCGGTATGTTACTTGCCCGAGATTCGATCGTCGGTATCCAATACCTAGTTCAATCTCGTTAACGGCAAGTCTCTTTACTCGTTCCGTAATACATCATCTCACAACTAACATATTAGTTGTAATGCTTGCAAGGCTTATGTGATGTGTATTACCGAGAGGGCCCAGAGATACCTCTCCGACAATCGGAGTGACAAATCCTAATCTCGAAATACGCCAACCCAACATCGACCATTGGAGACACCTGTAGTACTCCTTTATAATCACCCATTTACGTTGTGACGTTTGGTAGTACCCAAAGTGTTCCTCCGGTAAACGGGAGTTGCATAATCTCATAGTCGTAGGAACATGTATAAGTCATGAAGAAAGCAATAGCAACATACTAAACGATCAGGTGCTAAGCTAATGGAATGGGTCATGTCAATCAGATCATTCTACTAATGATGTGACCTCGTTAATCAAATAACAACTCATTGTTCATGGTTAGGAAACATAACCATCTTTGATTAACGAGCTAGTCAAGTAGAGGCATACTAGTGACACTCTGTTTGTCTATGTATTCACACATGTATTATGTTTCCGAAAAATACAATTCTAGCATGAATAATAAAAATTTATCATGATTATAAGGAAATAAATAATAACTTTATTATTGCCTCTAGGGCATATTTCCTTCAGTCTCCCACTTGCACTAGAGTCAATAATCTAGATTACACTGTAATGAATCTAACACCCATGGAGCTTTGGTGCTGATCATGTTTTGCTCGTGGAAGAGGCTTAGTCAACGGGTCTGCAATATTCAGATCCGTATGTATCTTGCAAATCTCTATGTCTCCCACCTGGACTAGATCCCGGATGGAGTTGAAGAGTCTCTTGATGTGTTTGGTCCTTTTGTGAAATCTGGATTCCTTTGCCAAGGCAATTGCACCAGTATTGTCACAAAAGATTTTCATTGGACCCGATGCACTAGGTATGACACCTAGATCGGATATGAACTCCTTCATCCAGACTCCTTCATTTGCTGCTTCCGAAGCAGCTATGTATTCCGCTTCACATGTAGATCCCGCTACGACGCTTTGTTTAGAACTGCACCAACTGACAGCTCCACCGTTTAATGTAAACACGTATCCGGTTTGCGATTTAGAATCGTCCGGATCAGTGTCAAAGCTTGCATCAACGTAACCTTTTACGATGAGCTCTTTGTCACTTCCATATACGAGAAACATATCCTTAGTCCTTTTTCAGGTATTTCAGGATGTTCTTGACCGCTGTCCAGTGATCCATTCCTGGATTACTTTGGTACCTCCCTGCTAAACTTATAGCAAGGCACACATCAGGTCTGGTACACAGCATTGCATACATGATAGAGCCTATGGCTGATGCATAGGGAACATCTTTCATATTCTCTCTATCTTCTGCAGTGGTCGGGCATTGAGTCTTACTCAATTTCACACCTTGTAACACAGGCAAGAACCCTTTCTTTGCTTGATCCATTTTGAATTTCTTCAAAATTTTGTCAAGGTATGTGCTTTGTGAAAGTCCAATTAAGCGTCTTGATCTGTCTCTATAGATCTTAATGCCTAATATGTAAGCAGCTTCACCGAGGTCTTTCATTAAAAAACTTTTATTCAAGTATCCCTTTATGCTATCCAGAAATTCTATATCATTTCCAATCAGTAATATGTCATCCACATATAATATCAGAAATGCTACAGAGCTCCCACTCACTTTCTTGTAAATACAGGCTTCTCCAAAAGTCTGTATAAAACCAAATGCTTTGATCACACTATCAAAACGTTTATTCCAACTCCGAGAGGCTTGCACCAGTCCATAAATGGATCGCTGGAGCTTGCACACTTTGTTAGCTCCCTTTGGATCGACAAAACCTTCTGGTTGCATCATATACAACTCTTCTTCCAGGAATCCATTCAGGAATGCAGTTTTGACATCCATTTGCCAAATTTCATAATCATAAAATGCGGCAATTGCTAACATGATTCAGACGGACTTAAGCATCGCTACGGGTGAGAAGGTCTCATCGTAGTCAATTCCTTGAACTTGCCGAAAACCTTTTTGCGACAAGTCGAGCTTTGTAGACAGTAACATTACCATCAGCGTCAGTCTTCTTCTTAAAGATCCATTTATTCTCAATCGCTTGCCGATCATCGGGCAAGTCAACCAAAGTCCATACTTTGTTCTCATACATGGATCCCATCTCAGATTTCATGGCTTCTAGCCACTTTGCGGAATCTGGGCTCACCATCGCTTCTTCATAGTTCGTAGGTTCATCATGATCTAGTAGCATGACCTCCAGAACAGGATTACCGTACCACTCTGGTGCGGATCTTACTCTGGTTGATCTACGAAGTTCAGTAGTATCTTGATCTGAAGTTTCATGATCATTATCATTGGCTTCCTCACTAACTAGTGTAGGTGTCACTGAAACAGTTTTCTGTGATGAACTACTTTCCAGTAAGGGAGCAGGTACAGTTACCTCGTCAAGTTCTACTTTCCTCCCACTCACTCCTTTCGAGAGAAACTCCTTCTCTAGAAATGATCCATTCTTAGCAACAAATGTTTTGCCTTCGGATCTGTGATAGAAGGTGTACCCAACAGTTTCCTTTGGGTATCCTATGAATACACATTTCTCCGATTTGGGTTCGAGCTTATCAGGTTGAAGCTTTTTCACATAAGCATCGCAGCCCCAAACTTTAAGAAACGACAACTTTGGTTTCTTGCCAAACCATAGTTCATAAGGCGTCGTCTCAACGGATTTTGATGGTGCCCTATTTAACGTGAATGCGGCCGTCTCTAAAGCATATCCCCAAAATGATAGCGGTAAATCTGTAAGAGACATCATAGATCGCACCATATCTAGTAAAGTGCGATTACGACGTTCGGACACACCATTACGCTGTGGTGTTCCGGGGGGCGTGAGTTGCGAAACTATTCCACAGTTTTTCAAATGTACACCAAACTCGTAACTCAAATATTCTCCTCCACGATCAGATCGTAGAAACTTTATTTTCTTGTTACGATGATTTTCAACTTCACTCTGAAATTCTTTGAACTTTTCAAATGTTTCAGACTTATGCTTCATTAAGTAGATATATCCATATCTGCTCAAATCATCTGTGAAGGTGAGAAAATAACGATATCCGCCACGAGCCTCAATATTCATCGGACCACATACATCGGTATGTATGATTTCCAACAAATCTGTTGCTCTCTCCATAGTACCGGAGAACGGTGTTTTAGTCATCTTGCCCATGAGGCACGGTTCGCAAGTACCAAGTGATTCATAATCAAGTGGTTCCAAAAGTCCATTAGTATGGAGTTTCTTCATGCGTTTTACACCGATATGACCTAAACGACAGTGCCACAAATAAGTGCACTTTCATTATCAACTCTGTATCTTTTGGTTTCAACATTATGAATATGTGTATTACTACTATCGAGATTTAGTAAGAATAGACCACTCTTCAAGGGTGCATGACCATAAAAGATATTACTCATATAAATAGAACAACCATTATTCTCTGATTTAAATGAATAACCGTCTCGCATTAAACAAGATCCAGATATAATGTTCATGCTCAACGCTGGCACCAAATAACAATTATTTAGGTCTAATATTAATCCCGAAGGTAGATGTAGAGGTAGCGTGCCGACCGCGATCACATCGACTTTGGAACCGTTTCCCACGCGCATCGTCACCTCGTCCTTTGCCAGTGCCCGCTTATTCTGTAGTCCCTGTTTCGAGTTGCAAATATTAGCAACAGAACCAGTATCAAATACCCAGGTGCTACTGCGAGCTCTAGTAAGGTACACATCAATAACATGTATATCATATATACCTTTGTTCACCTTGCCATCCTTCTTATCCGCCAAATACTTGGGGCAGTTCCGCTTCCAGTGACCAGTCTGCTTGCAGTAGAAGCACTCAGTTTCAGGCTTAGGTCCAGACTTGGGTTTCTTCTCTTGAACAGCAACTTGCTTGCCGTTCTTCTTGAAGTTCCCCTTCTTCTTCCCTTTGCCCTTTTTCTTGAAACTAGTGGTCTTGTTAACCATCAACACTTGATGCTCCTTCTTGATTTCTACCTCCGCAGCTTTCAGCATTGCGAAGAGCTCGGGAATAGTCTTGTTCATCCCTTGCATATTATAGTTCATCACGAAGCTCTTGTAGCTTGGTGGCAGTGATTGGAGAATTCTGTCAATGACGCAATCATCCGGAAGATTAACTCCTAATTGAATCAAGTGATTATTATACCCAGACATTTTGAGTATATGCTCACTGACAGAACTGTTCTCCTCCATCTTGCAGCTATAGAACTTATTGGAGACTTCATATCTCTCAATCCGGGCATTTGCTTGAAATATTAACTTCAACTCCTGGAACATCTCATATGCTCCATGACGTTCAAAACGTCGTTGAAGTCCCGATTCTAAGCCGTAAAGCATGGCACACTGAACTATCGAGTAGTCATTAGCTTTGCTCTGCCAGACGTTCATAACATCTGGCGTTGCTCCAGCAGCAGGCCTGGCACCCAGCGGTGCTTCCAGGACGTAATTCTTCTGTGCAGCAATGAGGATAATCCTCAAGTTACGGACCCAGTCCGTGTAATTGCTACCATCATCTTTCAACTTTGCTTTCTCAAGGAACGCATTAAAATTTAACGGAACAACAGCACGAGCCATCTATCTACAATCAACATAAACAAGCAAGATACTATCAGGGACTAAGTTCATGATAAATTTTAAGTTCAATTAATCATATTATTAAAGAACTCCCACTTAGATAGACATCCCTCTAATCCTCTAAGTGATCACGTGATCCAAATCAACTAAACCATGTCCGATCATCACGTGAGATGGAGTAGTTTCATCGGTGAACATCATTATGTTGATCATATCTACTATATGATTCACGCTCGACCTTTCGGTCTCCGTGTTTCGAGGCCATATCTGCATATGCTAGGCTCGTCAAGTTTAACCTGAGTATTCTGCGTGCGCAACTGTTTTGCACCCGTTGTATTTGAACGTAGAGCCTATCACACCCGATCATCACGTGGTGTCTCAGCACGAAGAACTTTTGCAACGGTGCATACTCAGGGAGAACACTTCTTGATAATTTAGTGAGAGATCATCTTATAATGCTACCGTCAATCAAAGCAAGATAAGATGCATAAAAAGATAAACATCACATGCAATCAATATAAGTGATATGATATGGCCATCATTATCTTGTGCTTGTGATCTCCATCTCCGAAGCACCGTCATGATCACCATCGTCACCGGCGCGACACCTTGATCTCCATCGTAGCATCGTTGTCGTCTCGCCAATCTTATGCTTCCACGACTATCACTACCGTTTAGTAGTAAAGCATTACATCGCGATTGCATTGCATACAATAAAGCGACAACCATATGGCTCCTGCCAGTTGCCGATAACTTGGTTACAAAACATGATCATCTCATACAATAAATTTCAGCATCATGCCTTGACCATATCACATCACAACATGCCCTGCAAAAACAAGTTAGACGTCCTCTACTTTGTTGTTGCATGTTTTACGTGGCTGCTACGGGCTTAAGTAAGAACCAATCTCACCTACGCATCAAAACCACAACGATAGTTTGTCAAATAGACTCCGTTTTAACCTTCGCAAGGACCGGGCGTAGCCATACTTGGTTCAACTAAAGTTGGAGAGGCAGTCGCCCGCAAGCCATCTCTGTGCAAAGCACGTCGAGGGAACCGGTCTCGCGTAAGCGTACGCGTAAGGTTGGTCCGGGTCGTCTCGTCCAACAATACCGCTGAACCAAAATATGACATGCTGGTAGGCAGTATGACTTGTATCGTCCACAACTCACTTGTGTTCTACTCGTGCATATAACATCAACATCATTAACCTAGGCTCGGATGCCACTGTTGGGTTTCGTAGTAAATTCAAAAAATTTCCTACGCGCACACAGGATCATGTGATGCATAGCAACGAGAGGAGAGTGTTGTCTACGTACCCAACGCAGACCGACTGCGGAAGCAATGACACGACGTAGAGGAAGTAGTCGTACGTCTTCACGATCCAACCGATCAAGCACCGAAACTACGGCACCTCTGAGTTCGAGCACACGTTCAGCTCGATGACGATCCCCGGACTCCGATCCAGCAAAGTGTTGGGGAAGAGTTTCGTCAGCACGACGGCGTGGTGACGATCTTGATGAACTACAGCAGCAGGGCTTCGCCTAAACTCCGCTACAGTATTATCGAGGAATATGGTGGCAGGGGGCACCGCACACGGCTAAGGAATCGATCACGTGGATCAACTTGTGTCAACTTGTGTGTTTAGAGGTGCCCCTGCCTCCGTATATAAAGGAGGAGAGGAGGGGAGGCTGGCCGGCCAAAGAGGGAGGCGCAGGAGAGTCCTACTCCCTCTGGGAGTAGGATTCCTCCCCCCAATCCTAGTCCAACTAGGATTCCTCGGAGGGGAAGGGAGAGAGGGGGGCCGGCCACCTTCTCCTAGTCCTAATAGGACTAGGGGAGGGGAAAGAGGAGCAGCCACCTTGGGCTGCCCCTTTCTCCTTTCCACTAAGGCCCATGATGGCCCATATGGCTCCCGGGGGGTTCCGGTAACCTCCCGGTAACCCGGTAAAATCCCGATTTCACCCGGAACACTTCCGATGTCCAAACATAGGCTTCCAATATATCAATCTTTACGTCTCGACCATTTCGAGACTCCTCGTCATGTCCGTGATCACATCCGGGACTCCGAACAACCTTCGGTACATCAAAATGCATAAACTCATAATATAACTGTCATCGTAACCTTAAGCGTGCGGACCCTACAGGTTCGAGAACAATGTAGACATGACCGAGACATGTCTCTGGTCAATAACCAATAGCGGGACCTGGATGCCCATATTGGCTCCTACATATTCTACGAAGATCTTTATCGGTCAGACCGCATAACAACATACGTTGTTCCCTTTGTCATCGGTATGTTACTTGCCCGAGATTCGATCGTCGGTATCCAATACCTAGTTCAATCTCGTTAACGGCAAGTCTCTTTACTCGTTCCGTAATACATCATCTCACAACTAACATATTAGTTGTAATGCTTGCAAGGCTTATGTGATGTGTATTACCGAGAGGGCCCAGAGATACCTCTCCGACAATCGGAGTGACAAATCCTAATCTCGAAATACGCCAACCCAACATCGACCATTGGAGACACCTGTAATACTCCTTTATAATCACCCATTTACGTTGTGACGTTTGGTAGTACCCAAAGTGTTCCTCCGGTAAACGGGAGTTGCATAATCTCATAGTCGTAGGAACATGTATAAGTCATGAAGAAAGCAATAGCAACATACTAAACGATCAGGTGCTAAGCTAATGGAATGGGTCATGTCAATCAGATCATTCTACTAATGATGTGACCTCGTTAATCAAATAACAACTCATTGTTCATGGTTAGGAAACATAACCATCTTTGATTAACGAGCTAGTCAAGTAGAGGCATACTAGTGACACTCTGTTTGTCTATGTATTCACACATGTATTATGTTTCCGGAAAATACAATTCTAGCATGAATAATAAACATTTATCATGATTATAAGGAAATAAATAATAACTTTATTATTGCCTCTAGGGCATATTTCCTTCAGTCGGCGCCCCCTTCCTTCTCTCTCTCTCTTTTCCCACCTCGCTAGTCCTATTCCAACTAGGATTGGGGGAGAAGTCCTACTCCCGGAGGGAGTAGGACTCCTCCTGGCGCGCCCTATGTGGCCGGCCGACCTCCCCCTCTTGGTCCTTTATATACAGAGGTAGGGGCACCCCAGAGAGACACAAGTTGATCCACGTGATCTTATTCTTAGCCGTGTGCGGCGCCCCAGCCACCATAGTCCTCGATAATATTGTAGCGGTGCTTAGGCGAAGCCCTGCAGCAGTAGTACATCAAGATCGTCACCACGCCGTCGTGCTGACGGAACTCTTCCCCGACACTTTGCTGGATCGGAGCCCGGGGATCGTCATCAAGCTGAACGTGTGCTAAAACTCGGAGGTGCCGTAGTTTCAGTGCTTGATCGGTCGGGCCGTGAAGACGTATGACTACATCAACCAAACGCTTCCGTTGTCGATCTACAAGGGTACGTAGATCACACTCTCCCCTCGTTGCTGTGCATCACCATGATCTTGCGTGTGCGTAGGAAAATTTTGAAATTACTACGTTCCCCAACACCCGGAGGGCCCCATGGGCTAAAGTGGGGAGGGGAACCAGCCCATAGTGGGCTGGTGCGCCCCCCTTGGCCCACCCCATGCGCCTAGGGTTGGGAACCCTAGGGTGGGGGGGGGGCGCCCCACCTGGCTTGGGGGGCACTCCACCCCTTGGCCGCCGCCCCCCTAGGAGATCCCATCTCCTAGGGCCGGCGCACCCCCTAGGGGGCCTATATATAGGGGGGGAGGGAGGGGCAGCCGCACCCCTTGAGTCTTGGCACCTCCCTCTCCCCTGATACACCTCTCCCTCTCGTAGTAGAACGGCGAAGCCCTGCTGCGGTGAGCCCTGCATCCACCACCACGCCATCGTGCTGCTAGATCTTCATCAACCTCTCCTTCCCCCTTGCTGGATCAAGAAGGAGGAGACGTCACGCTGACCGTATGTGTGTTGAACGCGGAGGTGCCGTCCGTTCGGTGCTAGGATCTCCGGTGATTTGGATCACGTAGAGTATGACTTCCTCATCCCCGTTCTTTGAACGCTTCCACGCGTGATCTACAAAGGTATGTAGATGCAATCCGATCACTCGTTGCTAGATGAAATCATAGATGGATCTTGGTGAAACCATAGGAAATTTTTTGTTTTCTGCAACGTTCCCCAACAACCCCGACTTTTACATAGCTACGTCCGTCCATTAGGGAAACTCCAACTCCGTGCGTCAAAATGGACACACCAAACACCTATGGACACGTCCAGACAGTGGATAGGGGGGTGACTATCCAATCCGGTGCACCAAATTTCTGACCCTGTTTTTTTCATATGTCTGGAGCACAGAAAATAATTACAGACGAATATCATCCTTTATCCATAATCATGTTGTGCAAATATTCCAATGCAACACTAATTCAAATATAAATATTACAAACCAAACATGGAGTTTCCAATAAAATAGTACAAATTTGAATTCAACTTATTCAGACACATTTTGTAGTTCTCTCCTTGAAGTGCCCACAAATGCCCAACCACTTCATTTCTAAGTTGCTCATGTGATTCTGCTCCGGAAGTTGTATAAGATCACCCGAACTCCGTCACCCTCATCCTCCACAACTATGTTGTGCATGATCACACAAGTTGTCATCAACTACCACAACGTTTATTCATCCCATAGTTTTGTAGGTCCTCGAACAGTCGCAAAACAAGTTCACACAAGTTGTCTACAACATTTATTCATCCAAATATCCTCTCGACATACTTTCTAGCTCCTTCTTGTCTTAGGGTTAGAGACGGTCTTGACGAAATTCGTTCACGTAGGATAGATACCATCACAAAGATAATAGCCCATGTTGTAGGAATGGCCATTGATGATATAGTTGAATGGAGTAGCTTCTCCCGCACACAACCTTGCAACCAATGGAGACCGCTCCAGCATGTTGATGTCATTATGAGACCTAAGCATCCCAAAGAAAGAGTGCCAAACCCACTTGCTTTAGGAATGATGGTGAGCTTCTTACAATGGCTCTGATATTGCCCTTGTAGAGCATATGGGCAATTCTTCCATTGCTAGTGCATGCAATCTAGGGATCCGAGCATACTTGGCCACCCACTTGCTTTTGACACTGCCATGAGCCTTGCGGTGTCTTCAACAACTGGTTCTCTCAAGCACCCCGATCCAAACACCATGGCCACCGTAGTAGCAAACCTGACCATTTCGAGACATGGGCTTTCAGACATCTGAAGGTACTCGTCCCACGAATCTGTGCCCGTGCCATAGGCAAGCATTCTCCATGCATCCATGCACTCTGGTGACCAAAGAATCCAATGTTTCCAGCGACATCCTTCTTCAAAATGAAGAAGTCATCATATGCCCAGACACCATTGTAGAGCGCGGTCGAGCACAGTTCGCCGGATCCGGAATCAACGACGAAATAGATCTCAAATAACGCACCGGGGAGAAAGTAGCCGTCTATCAGCACCATATGCCACCGTGCCCTATTCCGGTTCATCCCTCGTTGTTCCAGGATTGGTCCATTAAAATTGAGAACATGCTCCTCCGCACGTCGGGCATCTTCATTAACCCCCTGCATCGTTGTTGTTTCATCCTCATATTTGTTCTCATCTGACAAGGACGTATCAATGAACTCGACGTAGAAGTACTTCACATATGAATCCAACGTGTTTGCTTCAAGTAAACAACAAAATGCCAATACATTTGGCTATGGCCTTTGGTCGAACACTTGGCGGACGTGGTGTCCGTCATGGATTGAAAAATGTGCATGGGCAGTACCTGGGCGGCGGCTGGACCAGGGGTGGAAGGGAGGCGTAAGCAAATCAGGGCTGGAGCTCAGGTTGCGTGGCAAAGGTTCGACAAGGCCTATGCAGCCGAGTGGGTGGTATGGCAGTAGCGTCGGTCTCGAACTACGCGGATACATAGTAAGAGGGAGGGATGGAATGAGAAAATCGGGGCTCCAAGTGAGGTTTTTGGGTTGGCCGAGGGGTGTCGAAGGCTCGGACGCTCTCCAACTTCCTCCAACTTTGCTTCTGATTTGTTTGATTTTGAACTTCCAAACCATATCACAAACGTTTGATACTACCTTCGCCCTGATTTATTGGTCCTCTTTGTATCTTGTGTTAAACTTTGACCTCAGATTTAACTAAGAAAAATATTAATGCATGTCATCAAAAAAAATACTTGGATTCATATTTGAACATAGTTTTCAATAATATTATTTTTGGTGACATGCATTAATATTTTGTAGTTAAAATTAAGATCAAAATTTGGCACAAAATATGAAGGGAACCAATAAACCAGGACGGAGGTAGTACATGACATTGGCTGACAAAAATGTTTGGGATTTTTACGGGGCTTTGATGCATGGTTTTTTTTGAGGAATATCATGCTTTATTGATCAAGTATAATCAAAAGAGAGTGCCTCGCGGATACAATCCGGGGTTACATGAAAAATAGTCACTAGAGGACTCACAAGATCTAGCTAGAATATGTGTCACGACATTTGACAAACGATTTACATGACTAAAGCGAACATACAAGAAGACCGACGCCAACTTCTTGATATCAGCCGTGATGAGCCCCACCGGCGAGCGATCAACCGTCGAAGCATTGGTTCTTTGAATAATTGACAAATAGTCTAAATGAAAAAGGCTTTTGAAAATCCTTCCTCACGGGTGAGAGCCACCGCACGCCGTAGCGGCAGTGCTTCAGCTAATTCTGGGCGGTAACCTCGTCAACATGCTCGCGGCAAGCCAACAAGCAATCTTCGATGTGGTTCCTGATTAGCACGCCAATTCCCATCGGTCAAGACTCCTTAAAGAGTGCAGCATCCACATTAACGGCCACTGCATCTGCCGGCAGCGGAACCCATTTAACAGGACATACTGGGTATCATGCCTTATAGCAAATGTAGTCCTACCACAATTCTGCACAATGAAGTCAATATAGGTTGGAGTTGCCCCTAAACCTCATTTTTATCTACTCACATGCCAGGTGTCCCGCATGCCGTGCATACGACTAGAAAGAGTTAAATACGTTGGAGGTGCCTCAACTTGTCTTGCGCGATTAGTTTAGTGCCTAAAGTTGTAAAATACATAAAACTGGTGCTTGAACTTGTCCGACTATGCAAATACGGTGCCTTCATCGTATCCAGATGTACGTCCAGCCTGCGTGGCGTGCCCACGTGCTGGTGGCCCACCCAGATGTGAGCTTTATTTAGAAAACCCCCTCATATTTTATTTAATCACATATGAAAGCCCCACAAATTTACAGATTGTGTTGCACGCACAGGCTGTCCACCAGGCTATACTGTGGTTAGTAGATATAGACTAGGTATTGCGTTGCAATGCAAAATATAATTTTGAAGCACCGGCACATTGTGCTCTTTTTCCGAAAGTCAAATAAACGGATTTCTACAGCTAAAAAACTCCGGACATTTTTTTGTAAATGCACACATAGAAGTGCAATATATCCATGTGATTTTTTTTTTATCAAAATCTGTATTTGTTTGTGAGAGATACAAAAAAGGTAAAATAAATGCAAAATTCAGTTTTTTTGCCTGATTTGTTTTCTTCTTTTTTGCAGGGTATAATATAACAAATTTTCAAAAAAAAACTTGAAAGTCACTTAGAGCACATGCATACATTTTTTGTGAAATTTTTGAAATTTGTATGAAACTTTTAAGTGCTAATTTAAAATTTTTTAAGAAAAAACATGCTCAGTGGCCACCATGCTCCAAAATTCTGCTTTGGTTGCTATGTACCTCTCAAAAAAATCAAGTTCTTTTTTTATTTTCATATTATTTTTACCATTTTAAAAGAAAATTATAAGAACAAAATACAACTTCCATAAACTTCAAGAAAGTGTTAGTGCATTTGAAAAATGTCAACATGTTTTTGGAAAATGTTTCACATGTATTATAAAATTATAACGCTTTTTTGAAAAATGTTCATCATGCATTAAAAAAGTTTACAACATGTATTTTTAAAAGAGTTCAACATGTGTGAAAAAGTTATTGTGTAAATTATCCTTATATTTATACAAACACAGTTGACATTTTTATTCTTAAATTTAGACAATAATTCCTAATATAGGTTTTTTCTTTAGACACAAGCGCTCATATACACGTGCATACACTCACCCCTATGAACGCCAGGAATAAATGCGAGCACCAGGATTTGAACCCTGGTGGGATGGGGATACCACAGTCCCCTCGCAATTCTTAATATAGGTTAAAATATTTAAATCCACATAAATTAAGTTCATGTCTGCCTCTTCGAAGCACAATAATGAAAATTAAAAAATATTTAAAATATAAAGTAATAGCATATTGATAATTATATTTTTCATATGGATCATATGGAAAAATTTATGTGTTATAAAACTAAATAGGAACTTGAAAAAAAATAAAAAGAAGAAAATTGCAGAGCGATACATGGATTGTATAGCTTTCTAGGTAGGAGTTGAATTTGAAGCATAGTCCGGCCATCTGGCCAGATCGTGCCGTTGTTATGGAGTTTTTTTTTTCATGTTATTTCTCGCTATCACACAATGTATTTAGTGGCTTTTATATTGAGTAAGTAAAAATGAGGGTTTTTTTGTAAAACATATTCACGGGTGGGCCACCCGGCGCATCTTAGCCACTGTTACGTTTGTACGCCGTACGTACGTCTGAATACGAATGAAGGCACCGTATTTACATGGCCGGACAAGTTCGAGCATCAGTTTCACGTATTTTATAACTTTAGACACTAAACTGACCACGCAAAGAATAAGTTGAGGCACCTTCAGTGTATTTAACTAAACGCCGGAGGCTCCAGCGTCCCATGCCGTCAGACACTTGGGTCCAAGACAAGTAGACAGGCACTGCCCGTCCCATTAATTTAACAAATCCAAAACCACGCAAGCAAGCGAGCGAATCGCTCAAGAAGAGATGCTGTCCCCGTGCACCCGCAGGATCTCATCTCCACTCCTCGCCTCCCTCTCCCACTCCCGCTTCCACTCCCACCAGCGCGAGTACCGGGGCAGTCCACTCGCCCCTCGTCTCCCTCCTCCTCCTCTCAGGTTCGTTCCTCCGATCGACTTCGATCCCTCTTCCGGCTCCAGCGTCGATCCGCGATTCCGGTCTGGACCCCTCACCGCGCTGAGCTCATCGCAGGTGCTTCCGCGGGAGTCCTCCGCCTGCGGCCGCGGCGGGGGCGGTGGCGACGATGGCCGCGCCCGTCGGGGAGATGATCTGGGTGCCCGTGCTGGAGGAGGGGGTGTTCCGGTTCGACGCGTCGGAGGAGGCGCGGTCCGCCGCCGGGCCCAGCCTGTCGTTCGTCGAGCCGCGGCGGCGGGAGGAGCCGCGCGAGGGCGGGGATCGTCCCGCGGTCGTGCCGGCGTGCGAGGTGGCGGGGAACGTCCAGAAGGTTGTGATTAAGGTATGCGTGCTTCGCACAGGCAGTGCTACTGTTTTGCGGTGAGTCTCTGGCTGGTGGATGAGAAGCATGTGAGTGATACTGATGCGCGGGTGCGGTATTGATTTTGGCAATGTCGATGCTTACGGACACCGTAAATTTGTTGCGACATAAGATGCTTTTATGTGTTTGATCTGCGGTGTGGTATTGATTTTGTTAATGTCATGCTTAGGGATACTGTAAATTGTTGCGGGACGATTTATGTGTTCATTTAAATTTGGTCTTTCACCAAAAAAAAGATCCCCTGATCGACAGAACGTTTCGCTACTAATAACACTTGGAAAAGCTGCTTTCAAGGTATTGTCTCTTCGGTGAATCACTCGGGCCCTGATACATTTACACTTTCTTCGAAGGAAGGCTGCTTCCAGGCCCAACCCCTGGCTGTCATCACCCGATCACTTTCTTTTCCACTAAGTGATCACTCAAGGACCTTAGCCAAAGCAGCCAAAGTTTAGCGAAATGTGGGAATTTCAGAATGAAAACCAAATGAGTTGAAATTTTGAATATAAAAAAAGAACCATTCAAAAAATGTTGCTAAATCTTGGAGTTAAACCCAATAACTTCAATAGGCTGCCCACACCGCTTACATTTGGATAGAGATGTCAATTTGTTGAGTTGCACTTCTGAGGCTTTTCGTATGTTTACAGCTTGAGCAGCCAAGCTATTTTGAGCGATTTTTTTTTACCAACGAAATTTGCTGAAACTTTGGAATGAAGCCTGGAACCATGGATATTTGATGGTTTTGGCCTTTTGAGGTAAAGAAGCTACACGTTCTTCCCAGAAGGGAAAATAAGCCCGGGTGTTGATTTATGATTTCCCATTGTTTTCTGTTACCCGCTACAAGTACGTCAGTATTAGCAGTTCATGCTACAAAGTCAGCATGCTAGTTATTTAACTACCAGACAAGATAAGTTAGAAACTGATAGACATATACTAGTTACTTTTGGAAACAAGGGGAAAAAAGTTAGGTAAGTCCAAGGAAAAATTCGGTAGTAGCCAATCCTCGAGTGTATCAATTGGAGCTCATCTGCGTTGGATTGCCTTTGCATGTGCCCTTGTCACTGGTCCAACGAGTCCTTCCTTGCTTGGCATGGTGATGTCCGAGGAACCTGGCGTATCATCTCTCTGCTTGGCATGGTGATGTCCGAGGAATCTGGCGACTGGCGTATCATCTCTCCCTTCTTGAAAATTAGTCGGCCTCGACTCTAAAGGCTTATCACCATGACAGGGAGAGAGATCGGTGGCGTTGAACGTGTCGCCCACGGAGTACTTGTCCTTGGGAAGGTCGATTTTGTAGGCATTGTCATTGATGCGTTGAAGGGTTTGGGAACGTCCGTCTCCTCTAGGCATAAGCTTGGACTTCCTCTCCTCTGGGAATTGCTCCGGCTGAAGGTGTACCCAAACGAGATCACCTGGGTTGAAGATCATCGGACATCGACGCTTGTTAACCTTGGCAGCTTGGCGTTGTACTTGGTTCTCGATGTTGGCCTTGGTGGTCTCATGGAGCTTCTTGATGTACTCGGCTCATTTGCTGGCATCCATACGTGTCCTCTCTCAGAATGGTAGTGGAAGTAGATCGATGGGTGTGAGTGGGTTGAAGCCACACACCACCTCAAATGGACTCTTGCGGGATGTTGAGTGGAGATCGCGATTGTAGGTGGATGCATTTCTTCTTATGCCTTCAAGTTCTTTATCAAAACACGGCGATGTATGGTGGTGCAGTGCTTACGTTGTGAGCAGCGTTTGGTGGTTCTAGTCCTCGACACCATTGGCGGTCGGAAGCCTGTGGTCCACGATGCCATTGACTTGCTTCTCCAAAGTGGAAGAGGCCCAATTTTGGTCTTCTCTACAGTCAGATTTTCTTTTCCTATGGCGGGGCTTTGGTAGGTTTAGTGCGCTTGAGCTTCTGTGGATGTTATCTAGGCCAGGGTTGTTTCGTGGGTCGGTTGGAATGTCTGTCTGCCTGCTGTTTGTCATGGTCTTGTCATGAGTGTTTGATTGTTTGGCCCAGTCTTCGGCTTGAACAGTTGTAGTTCTATTCTTTCCATCAATGTATCGAGGTGCAAGCTTTTGTTTTCTCAAAAAATAAACAAATAATGAACATTTAGTTTGGATAGAAGGTGGTAAGTGAACTTTTTTTAGAGTTTAGGGGTTTCTGCTGAAAAGTTATTGGGGTTTATGCTTTATCTATAAACTCAGCCCATATTTCAGGAGGGTAATGTGCATTATCTCTTAACATAATCATGATGTGTTTACTGCTTTACGCGCTCTAATACCATCTCCTTGCAACTGTAATATTGTTCAAATAATGAACGTATGTAGTTTATATACTAACTTGAATATCCTTTCAACAAGCAGCTTCCTTCTGGGACGTCTTTCTACGGTACAGGAGAAGCTAGTGGTCCACTTGAACGAACTGGGAAACGAGTATGGGCCTTTGATGAACGTATAATTATGTCCCATTCCTGCTTCTTCAACAAATGAAATAATTTCCTCTCATGGTCTCTTGGTATCTTCCCATTAGGTTTTCACTTGGAACACAGATGGATGGGGTTTTGGGCCAGGGACCACTTCATTATATCAATCACACCCTTGGGTGTTGGCTGTCCTCCCTGACGGGAAGGCATTCGGCGTCCTAGCTGACACCACACGACGATGTGAAGTATGTTCCCTGCATTTCTCTGTAGCTTATGTTTTGAACTGATCTGTTTCTCTTAACTTAATTATCGTGTGCTATATCAGATTGACTTGAGACAAGAATGTACTATCAAGTTTTCTGCCCCATCTGCTTACCCTATCATTACTTTTGGACCATATAATTCTCCAGCTGAAGTTACGATGTCATTGTCCCATGCAATAGGTACTTCTCATCTCATAATCAATCTCTTCCCCTACTAAATGTTTATC
This sequence comes from Triticum dicoccoides, assembly GCF_002162155.2. Lineage (NCBI taxonomy): Eukaryota > Viridiplantae > Streptophyta > Magnoliopsida > Poales > Poaceae > Triticum > Triticum dicoccoides. Next base: position 439,332,645 of record NC_041380.1, read on the forward strand.
AGATGTACCTTTCATGTCCAATGTTTTGAACTTTAACATCATACATACTGTATAGAAACTCTGGAGTTGTATATCTCTGCTCTAGTATGAAAGTAGGCGTGTTTTCTATAAAATTTACAATTCCATTTTGACAAGAAAAAGTGTATAAGTTATGGTACTGGTGAGCAAAATATTCAGTTCTAAGTCTTAACTGATTTTGCACTATTAGTTGGCACTTGGCACTGTTAAAATATATTTGAAGAGAGTTATTCTTTAGAGCAATTGAGCCACTGGAAAATCGAAGTGTTGTAGTAGCTCTTTGGTGGGATCATAGTTCTGTATTGTGTCTGCAGTTTGCTCCCAAAAGCCATGCGCTATCTAGCACATTTTTGTTGCTTCATTTTGCTAATTATTAATTACATTTATATCTAATTGGTCATAGCATAACCCAGAATTGGAACTTAGATGTGGATATGTTACTCCCTCCAATTCGATAAATGTTTTGAATGTCATAAGTAGTCAAAGTTTTGAAAGCTTGACTTTGCCTTTGTCCAAAATAATGACATTTAGGGAACCGAGTATTTAACTTGACCTCCACTTAAAAGTATAAATACAAAAATATCCATTGCAGGGACTGTGGCCATGCCCCCAAAATGGTCTCTTGGCTATCATCAATGTCGTTGGAGCTATGATTCTTCTGAGAAAGTACTCAAGGTATTTTTCTTGACAGAGTGGTTGTTTATTTTCTACATGCATTATTTTCTGAAGGAAATACTAGGGGCAACAATTCCTACCCTTCAGTAAGATGAATAAAAGTGTAATAGTTATTACTGTTTAAGTAATGTCCAGTTCACTATCTTGCATGTCGTGCACATGTGAACTAAGAAGCAGCAGGTGGCGCCTGCTGCAAGAGAGTTCAGTGTAGACTCCATATGTGTTGAGGCTATTCTCTGATTGTTAATGCATAAGTATACAAAAATAGGATTTGCCCACATATTATCTATAATGTTTCCATCTCTTGTAAACCCATTGATGATTGATCTAATCTATGATGGTGCATCATTGTTTCGCCAAAAAGGGGAAAACACAAAAAGTTTGTAATCAAGGTTATCCAAAATGCTTAGTACCTCTTTGGTTCACAGGATTTGTAAAACGCAGGAATAGGAAAAACACAGGAATGGAGTGGCATATCATCTTCAATACTACAGGATTAGTACGGGTGTTTAAAAGTACGCAGGAGAAACATAGGATTCTTCACATGAGGTTGGAATGGATGAAAAATCTCACATTAAAACTGGTACAGATGAATACCAAGGAAAAATTCATATGGATTATAATCCTACGAGCCAAACAACCCAGATAGGGAAAATTCCTATGGACTAGAATCCTCCAGAATTCCTTTAGAAATCCTTTGAATCAAAGAGGCCCTTAGTGGAAAGACCTCAGATGTCGCATGGTGGGTGGGAGGGGGTAAGCGTTATGAAAACAATTACAACTTAGGCAATGTTTAATTGTGGAATATAACCAACCAGATTTTTGTAAGTTCAGATCCTAAAAAACTAGGCTGAACTAAGTGCACCAACAAGCCAAGTCTACAAAGATATGCAATCATACGAAGCTAAGCAATTGAATCACTATCTACACAAGGCAGTTTCACAAGTAAGAATATGAAGATATGCAATGCAAGTAAGTAGAGGAGACAAGGGAGGGAGATGGACGATGTTTGTTACCGAAGTTCAGAGATCCACTGATATCGTACCTTCATTGAGGAGGCTTTCAGGTCACAAAGACCAAGGATACAGAGTCTTAGCCGTCTCTGAATTGAGCTCTTCCCTTGGGATCCAAGCATGTAACAAGGACTGCTCACTATGGCTAGCTTGTTCCTCCACTCAGGAGATGGTGAGCTCCACAACCACTCTCGGGCCTCTTCATAACCTTCTTAGAGAAGATCAGCGAGCTCGCAACCACCAAGCCATCTAGGAGGCAGTGGCCTCCATCTAGGACGCAATCAACGTGGAGGCTATTAGGTGTGACTGTTGGACACACATGAACCTATCCCGACACCGTATGGGACAGTGTTGGCATTTCTGAAATGCACTCTGCAAAAACCAAAGGGCAAACTTGGAGCTACTGAGTTTGAATCTTGGTTTTACTGAGATAAACAACACATCCCACAGAGAAGAGCCTCGGGATCACCGAGAAGAATTCCCCAGAGCAAACTTTGGTTGCCCGCCTCATAACGGAGGTTTAAACCAACTCACTATAGAGGTTAAAACTGCCCTAACAAAAAGGGGCACAACATAACCAAAACTCGGTACCTCAGAGAAAATTCCCAAACCACCGAGTTTGCGGTTCAAACCACCACAACACTTCTGTTTTAAGCGACCTCACCGAGTGGTGCAAGACATAACCACATCTCGGTCCATTTGCTTGGCTTATATTTTTACATTATTTATTTCTGTCAAGAGGTTCAGTTGCGGAGCATAGTTGTCGGATAGTTGGTCCAACTGTCACTACCATAAATAAATGGTCTCATGTTTCTTGAGCACACACACTCTCTCTGAATGCACTTTCAGGCATTATTTTTTTGTGCTATTTCCACAGGTTGTCAGAACTTTTAGAGAGAAAGGCATTCCTTGCGATGTGATTTGGATGGATATCGATTATATGGATGGTTTTAGATGCTTCACATTTGATGGTGTAAGTATTTCCCGTTCAATCATAATTGCTACATGAAAATAGTATGACAAACTGCATTAACTCCCCCTTCATGTTAAATATGCATATTGCTTGAAAATGCCAAATAGGGCATGTAATTTGCGATCTTGTTTGGGTTGATATTAAAAATATGGATGGTTTTAGATGCTTCACAATTGGTAGTGTAAGTACTTCATGTTCTATCATAATTG